>NC_060281.1:65281316-65319945 GCF_021613505.1 Equus quagga | reverse complement strand
CGCATACACAGGTGGGTGCGTGCACACATGTGCATGCATGTGGACATGTGTGTGCATACATGTACACACGCATGTGCACACACACACGCATATACACATACACCAAAGATCTGTACACGATCTTCTGTGGCTCCCGTTTTTGCCAGTGTGAAAGTCCAAGTCCTTACAGTGGCCAAGAAGGTGCTGAGTCATCTGGTTCCCCACACTCACCCCAACACACACACACTGATGTCTCTGATCTCACCTCCTGCCACTTCCTGCCACTAGCCTCCAACACACTGGGCAGGCACTCATCTCAGGACCTTTGCACATGCGGCTGCCTCAGCCTTGAGACTCTTCCCCAGAATCCCAAGTGGATCACACTCTCACCTGTTTGTGCCCTCACTCGGATATCACCTGTCAGTCAGCTCTTCCCTGACCACCCCCGTACGAGCGCACAGTCTCCACCCCAGCACTCCTGACCCTCCTCCTGAGACTTCCTTTCCTCCAAAACTTCCTTACACCTGGCACACTATGTATTTCACTGCAGCACCCTCTGTGTTGCCTTCTCCCTGCATGGACTCTTGGCCCAGGGGCGTAGGGCCTGGACGGTTCACCACTGTGCCCCCAGCACACAGACCATGGTCTGCCATGCAGGTGTTCTCCAGATATTTGTTGAGCCAAAGAGCTGCATGTCCATGAAAAAAAGAAAAATGGAGGGGGAGCTGGTGCTTTTCTCTGTAGGAGGGCAGAATATTGCCACGTGTTTCCCATGTCAGAGGAACACAAGTGAAGACGCACGACGCAGCAAAGCGTCCGCACGGGCACTCAGCGGATGGAGCCGAGCCTGCCATCCCTGCATTGGAAATTGGGTGGGAAACAGAAAACTCCCATCTAGGGGCTGGCCCCGTGGCCAAGTGGTTAAGTTCGCCGGATCCGCTGCAGTGGCCCAGGGTTTTGCCGGTTCTGATCCTGGGTGTGGACAGGGCACCGCTCGTCAGGCCACGGTGAGGAGGCTTCCCACAGGCCACAACTAGAAGGACCAGCAACTAAGATATACAACTATGTACCGAGGGAATTTAGGGAGATAAAACAGGGAAAAAAGAAAAAAACAAAGAAAACATTGGCAACAGTTGTTAGCTCAGGAAAAAAAAAAAAAAACTACTCCCATCTGTGCAGGACCCAGGAGCCAGGCTGGGAGCAGGGCCTCCCCACCTTCATCTCCACCCAGCACAGCAGGGCCCGCTCTCCGCCTGGAGCCCACTTGCTGCCCGCTCCCCCTTCTCCCAGGACATAGCTGTCCAGACACCCACGGCAGCAGCTCAGAATCCAGGTGTGCCGGAGTCTTCTCTCTAGAAAATGACTCCTGCAAACCCATCTGAGCCAGGCTGGGGAGGGGTGCCCAGATCTGCCCCCGTGGAGCCTGGAGCCTGCTGCCCTCCTGAGCTCCCAGCTCTGCATCCTCCAGGACGTCTCAGCGATCAGCACTGGGCACACTCCTGGGGGATCCCAGTCCAGTGGGAACATCCATCCACGGTCCTGTGACAACTCCTCTTAGTAGAGACACCAAAAAGTCTGTCACCGTGGCCTTCTGCTGAAAGGCTGTGATGCCACAGACAGGGAAGGCAAACAAACCCTCTCTCCCATCTACAAATGGAAACAAACCCCAAAAACCTCCCCCTCCAGCATGGACCACACCAGAAGCTCTGCACAGCCACGAAGTGTCCACAGACCCACCAGGACAGGTGGGAGCCAGGAGCCCAGGGAGGTGGCATCCCAGTGAGACCGCATGGCAGCACCTACACCCCAGCCCGGCTCCCGGTTCGCACCTCCAGGCTCACCATCCCGGGGCAGAGGCTGGGCTCAGCGGCAAGTGCCTGGGACTGTCTGCCCTGGGTGGCCACGCACTCCGTGCCTTCCGTCTGTTGTCAGGACTCCTTCCCTAGGTCCTGGATGCAGCCCGAGGACAGCAGAGGGGCCCACCCCTGAGAGTCAGACAGTCCACTGCAGAAGGAGAGAGGTGCCCACTGCTACCCCAGGGGCCAAAGCCAGATCCTGACAGTGACGCACTTCCGCGGAGGACTCCCGCCCACCAGCCTGGACCGCTGAGCGGGGGTTGTGGGCAGCACGGCGCAGCGGCCACAGGACGCCCATTCCTGACAAGATGATCCCTAGAACCAGGCGTTCACTGTTATTTTTAAGCACTCAGTAATTTTTTCCTAGGTATGGAGAATCACTTCCAGGAATTCATCATTGGAAGGAAGGTTTTTTTCAGTCTGGGGAAAGTCACTTTAATATGATGTTCAGTTACATGCAAAGGTAAAGCCAAAATCCTATTCCAGACGAGAATGTTCAAAAATCAGAGCAAAGCCACGTCATAATAATGAGAATGCACGCTCACTGTGTGTCAGGTGCACATCTGCACACTGTACATCTATTACTCACTTAATCCTCTGACCATCCCATTTAACAGACGAGAACGTTGAGGTGCAGGGTGGTTACATGACTTGCCCGAGACCACATAGTGAGGGACAGGCAGAGTCTGCATTCAAACACAGACAGCTTGGCTCCGAAGTCCAAATCTTCACAATTACACTCATCACCTTCCAGTTCAATAGCATAAAAACATCCTCTTCGTTGTGGGAAGAACGACACCACTGGGAGTTATTCCAGGTCTGGGTTTGGGGGCCTGGATTATCAGTGGTCAAGGGCACTTCCACTGGGAGTTGATTAACTGGCCCCTACAAAATGGTGGCACACTGGGAAGCAAAGAGCAGTAACCAAATGGACCTATCCACCCCACTAACCATACCTTCCCCACAGAAGGCCAAGGCCAATTCCAGGATTTGCAAAATCCAGATCCTACAGGGGCTGAGCAGGACACATACCTGAGTAAAGCAGGTGAGGTGACGTACAATAGGGAGTGGTGGAGACTGTGCCCAACTGGAAAGGACAAACCTCCTCCAAGGGGGTGGCTACTTCTCAGCTCTCATGGTGGTCCAGTGCAGCCAGAGCTTCAAGTGGGGGAAGAAACACAGAAATCTGGCTATGCAAAAAGCTACCAATTTTCAAATGTTGGAGACAAATTATTTTTAAAATTTTAACACTGACAAAACAACACACATCAAGGAGGATGTGCTGTTAGGGTCCTATTCACGGTCACATCTGGCATCCATTCAGGGGGTCCCACTCTGTCTCTTGTGTACACTTTCATTTCGATTGTCTCCAGTCACCCATCGTGCCTAATGCTGGCAGCCCCTCCTGCCGGCCCCTGTGCATCTCACTCTCGTCAGAACAGAATTTGTACAGGGGCTGGCAGCCAGCCCCCTGGGCCCAGGCTTCTTGATCAAAGCCAATCGTGGCCACTTCACTTCTCCCATTGGTTATCGGCTTAGGAACGGGCCTGCATTCCAATTCTGCCATTGAGATATTAAGGAGAGTCGACTGGGGGCAGGACTAGGGAGAGTGCAACAGTTATTTAAAAGCACACAAGGAAAAATCTTATCCTGCTCTCTTCCATTCTGTAGAGATTTTGTGTCGGTCCATGCATGGATCCCTGGCAGCCATCTTGTGATCATGAGGAGAACTAGCCTGAGATATGGACTCAGAGAATTAAGTAAATCTGGCACTGTCCTATCTCCAAGTTTCTTGTTCTGTGGAATACTGAATTTTGCATGTTGTTTAAGCCATTTCAACTGGGTTTTCCATTGCTGCAGCTGAGAGCATCCTAAATGATGCACTAGTCCTAATTGTATTACTAACATCCCTCCTCATCCTAGCAGCTCAGTTAGAGCATTTCAAGGGCCTTGCTGAGATCACCTGCTGTGAGCCCCCATGACTAACAGCTGGGGGACGTGGCACTCAGTTCCTGATTCCCACATTTTCATGGAGGGAACTGGACCATGAGGTTTGAACTTATCCACAACCACCAGCCAGTAAGTGGCAGAGGCATTGTGACCTGGTCTGGGGGCTTTCCTCCTGGACACCACAATCTGGAATGTGCAAGTGTTGGGCTACTAACAAGATCACTGGTGTGTGTGTGACAGAAGTAAAGAACAGTGAACACCATCAGCTGAAATCTAAGATTCTCCACCCGGCTGCTTCCCGACACCTTTAGGCCCACACGAGTGGAACTGGAAAGGACAGTGGCAGATCACAGGTGCAGGGTGAGCAGAAGAGGCTGTGGAGTCTGCAAACAGACCCACATTCAGAGAGAAGGCCTTGACACTCCTTAAAGGCTTGGGAAGTTAACAACCATTCATATGTTTTAAGCTATCTACAGTCCCCATGCATCATTTTTGATTATTCTCTTTAGCCAATATTTTCCTTTGACTAACCCACCACAACCGTCATCCTATCATATAGATGGGCCTCCTACATTCTTAAAATGTGTTGCTGTCAAACGTGGAGGAATGATACACAATCTCAGAAGGCTGCATGTTTCAAGAAAACAGAGGACAGCCTACCTTTTGGAAGCGAGGCTGGTTCTTGCACACGTAATGTGGAAATCACGTGATTCTATGCGAGGATGTTCCCCAGGCTGTCACTCGTTTGCGTCACCTGCCACAGCTCTCCAGGCACTGACCCCAGCATGGCCTCATCTTTCCAGGAGCTTGTGTGGGAGGAAAGCGGAGGGGAGGTGGTGAAGGACTCGGGCAGGGAGAGGTGAGCTCATACCTGACGGCCTCCATCTGTTCTGTGAACATGAGCTGAAGTTGGTCTGGGCCCAGCCCCCTGGGAGAGGGGTAAACGAGTGTAGAAGCTGCTCCTTCCGCACATCCCCGCCCCCACCGGGTCCCCGTGCCCCTGGCTGTGCTCCACCCTCTGTCCCTTCCAGCCTCTGAACTGCCGCGCCCTCTGCTTCTGCCCCGGGTCCCCCACCTAAAGGTCAATGTCTTGGTTCCTACAATTAACCCTCTAGCTCTCTCTTGCTACTTCTTCGCTCTTCAGTACGTATGTTTCCCATTAAAAAAAAAAAAAAAAAAAAACTCCGTGATCCACATACCCCTCCATCTAGCACCCAACTGCCCTGCTCTCTACGAGGAAAACACTTCAAAGGGCCACGTCCTCACCTCCCACTCCCTGCTGAACCCACGACAGCAGTGAGGTCCACGCCACCAAACGCAGCGGCCCCCGTGCCCCTCCTTGTCAGTGGCACCTGCCAGAAGTGACCGCTCCCTCCTCCTCGAAACTCTTCTTCTCCCGGGTCTGTGGACATCCTGCTCTCCGTTCTCCCACGGTCACTGCCCCTCGGGCCCCTGGCTGAACCTCCCCCTCCCCCAGACTCCCCATGTTGGAACAGCCTCGTCCTCATCCTCGGGCCACTTCCCTACCCTCTCTGCCCGTGCCAGCTCGCCCAGGCTTCAGTTAAAGCACCATCCATGCGCTGACGCCTCCAGAATTTTAGGTCCTCGGCCCCTCTCTCCTGAGCTCTAGTCTCCCATTTCCAAAGGCCAACCTCATTCCTCGACTCCCGTGTCTACAGGCCCCTCACACCCATCACGGACGGAGCGCAAGTCTTGATTATTCAACACCAAGCACACACGCCGGCCCCCATTCACCTAGTGGCCCAGGGCCTCACACTCACCTGATACCTGGGCCAGACCCTGCGCCCCATCCTGACGCCTCTCTGTCCTAGTGAGGGTCCCGGCAAGAAACAGAATTTGGAGTAGACGGTTAAATGAAGAGACTGTCCCAAAAGGGCTCCTTTCAGAGATCAGGGCAGGGAAAACACGCGCGACAGCTGTTGAGGGGCCAAGAGACCAGCAAGAGAATAAAGAGAACTTCAGAGCCCAGGGGAGCGGAGTCCCTTCATGGGTGGACCCGCAATAGGGAAATGACAAAGCTGCTGCTACAGCTTGAACGTTTGCGTCCCCCAAGTTCATGTCTCGAAATCCTAATGCCTGCCAGAGGGTCTTAGGAGGGGAGGCCTTAGGGAGGCACTCAGGTCATGAGGATGGAGCTTCATGATGGGATCAGCGCCCTTCCATACAGACCTCAGAGCTCCCGCCCCCTCCTCCAGGTGTGGACACAGCGAGACTCTGCCACACCTGACCGCGCCGGTGCCCTGATCGCAGGCTTCCGGCCTCTGAACCAAGAGAAAGAAACGTCTGCTGTTTCAAGCCCCCTGGTCTGCAGTATTTTGTTCTAACAACTGGAAAGGACTAAGACAGCTGCTAAGAGACAGGGGGTTGTGAGGCGAGGTGGGAGCACGGAGGAAACCCCCAAACTTCCCCCGTTAGTGCTCCCCGTCGGTCAGCTGGTCAGAAATCAGAGAGCAAGAGCAGGTGAAGTGGCCCAGGGTCGGCCTCCGGGATGCGGGGCAGGAGGAGCACAGAGGACGGATGGGGTGGGACAGGCAGAGACCAGCAAGCACATGCTAACATGGCACCCCGCCCCACCTGGTACCTACTGGAGGGTCCAGAAGAAGGTAAAAGCCGAGGGTGATTTGAGAAGACCCTAAACCTGAGCACACTGGTCCTCTCATACAGACGCAGCGGCAGAGAACGGAAGCCCTCCTGGGTCCAGGTGGTGAGCACCACCCTTGTCAAATTGCTGGCTGACCAGTGACCTCTGCAGACAAAGGGATGACCTCAGACACGTAGGCGTAAAATAAAAACAAAGAGGAAAGGGGCTGGCCTAGTGGCCGAGTGGTTAAGTTTGCGCGCTCCGCTGCAGGCGGCCCAGTGTTTCATTGGTTCGAATCCTGGGCGCGGACATGGCACTGCTCATCAAACCACGCTGAGGGAGCGTCCCACATGCCACAACTAGAAGGACCCACAACTAAGAATATACAACTACGTACCAGGGGGCTTTGGGGAGAAAAAGGAAAAAAATAAAATCTTTACAAAAAAAAAAGAAAAAAACAAGGAGGAAAGAGAGGAACTGACCAGGGATTTCAGCAGCTGCACGCCACAGAGATTTAGCTCAGACAAGTGACTACGCAAAGAATCCATAGAGAAGGACAGCCAGAAACACAGCAGCAACAACCGCCGGGTGGGGGGCCAGGATGCAGGGCTATATACCATGGTCATAACAGTTAGATAACAGATAATGCAGAGACAATATGTCGCCTAAAACTTTTAAACAAAAAATTATGAGATATATAAAGAAACATTAAAGTAGGATGCATACCCAGCAAGAGAAACTCTCAGTGTACTCAGATTTTCAGGGGAGCAGACAGACTTCAAAGCAGTTATTATAAATACGATAAAAGAACTAAAAGAAACCACACTGAAAGAACTAAAAGTATGACAATAATGAATGGACAAATACACACTCTCAAGTAGACAGAAATTATATTTAAAAAAAAAAGATCCAAATGAAAATTCCAGAGTTGAAAAGTAGGATAAGTGAGAGGAAAAAATTTACTAGAAGGTTCCACAGTAGATTCCAGAGGGTACAGGAAAAAAATCAGTGTACCTGAAGTTAGAGCCATAGAAATCATCCAATACGAAGAACAGAAAGAAAAAATATTGAAGAACGATGAACAGAACCTCAGAGACACGGACAACACCAAGGACCCCAACATATGTATAAGGAGAGTTCCAGAAGGAGAGAAGAGAAAGGGCCAGAAGAAAAATGTTTGAAGAAATAATGGCCAAAAACTTCCCAAATTTGATGAAAAACAAAATATACAGAGATCCATACCTAGACACATTGATGCTAAACCTCTTAATCTCAGATTATGTGCCTGATGCACAGTAAGGGGACCACTGAGACACCCTGCTTGGAGGTAGAAAAAGATTTATTCCAATTGGCCAAAATGAGAAGGTGGGAAGAGAAGTTTTCTCAAATCCACCTTCACAAAAGAAGAAAGCAGGGGGTCTTTCTAGAGCTGAGGGCCTTGGGAGGAGGAGTTTTGGACAAAGGGGAAATCTGTGTTTCTTTCACTCCAGATAAGCCCTTGGGCAACGAGGCTCCTGGGTGGTCAGTGGCAGCTGGGGGCTGGTTATCCGGGGATCATCATTTCCTTGAAGGCATTTTTTTCTTCTGCAAAACAAGCTCATATATCCTTGTGACCCTTGAGCCACCTCTCCGGTTAAACCAAACAGCAAATTAACAAACTTATAATGATGCGTGGATTAACTTCTTTCCATCTGTCTTTCTTGGGAACAGTGCTGAAGGGTAACCATGCTCTTATTGAATACATACAGTAACCCTCAGGTACGTGGCTTCAACATCACAGTCAAACTCTGCAGAGACAAAGAGAAAATCTTGAAAGCAGCAAGAGAAGATGACTCATCTCATGCCGGGAGCATCAATACCATTAACAGCCAAACAATGCAACGACGGAGGACAGAAAGCAGCGGAATGGCATATTCGAGGGCTGAAAGAAAGAAAGGACTATAAACCAAGAGTTCAACGTCCAGCAAAACTTTCCTTCAAAACTGAAGGCGAAATTGAGCATTCTCAGATAAAGACCGAGAGAATGGGCTGCTCACAGACCTGTCTTACAAGGAACACTAAAGAAAGAGCTTTGAACGGAAAGAAAATGACTCCAGTCACTCCAGTCTGAAGGAGGCAATGAAGGGCGCCAGAGATGGCAAGTATGTGTTGACATAAAAGGCCCTGTAAATATATCTTTCTCTTTTCTTCTCGTAACATCTTTAAAAGATAGAAGATTGTGTAAAACGATAATTTCATCTGGATTATACAAAGCACTCTTACAATTCAAAAATAAGCAGACAGCCCAATTTTGAAATGTGCAAAAGATTTGAGTGGATGTATTTCTAAAAAAGGTATACGAACGGCTAATAAGCACATGAAGATATTCCTCTTCATTCAACATTAGGGAATCACAAATTAAATCCACAGGGAGCCAGGATGCGCCCCCGTGAGCAGAGCTGTAACACACAGAGACAGGCACACCGAGTGTGAGCGCGGACGGGGGAACCTGGAATCCTCATTGGCTGCTGGGGGGAATGTAAAATGGCGTGGCATTTGGCAAGCAGTTTCCCAGCTTCTTACAAAGATAAACATAAACTTACATAGGACCCAGCAATTCTACTCCTGGGAATCTCCCCAAGAGAAATGGAAACATCTGTCCACAGAAACACACGTACACACACGCTCAGAGCAGCTTTATTCGTAATCCCTAAAACTGGAACCCATTCAAATGTCTGTGAACTGGTGAGCGGAGAAATGAAGTGTGGAATACAATACAAAGCAATAAAAAGGGAACAAACTACTGATTTGCGCTACAAAACAGATGGGCCTCACTAACACTACACTAGGTGAAAGAAGCCAGATGTAGACCACGTATAATATGATTCCACGTGCAGTCAAGCGCCAGGTAACCACATTTTGGTCAATGACAGACCACACACACAACGGTGGTCCCGTAAGATTAGTACCCCACAGCCTAGGTGTGCAGGAGGCTATCCCATCTAGGTTTGTGTAAGCACACGCTAGGTTGTTTGCACAACCACGAACTCGCCTAACGACACGTTTCCCAGAACGTGTCCCCGTCAGTAAGCAACACATGACTGTACGAAAAGTCCAGAAAAGACAAATTCATAAAGAGAAAGCATTATCAGTGTCCACTAGGCTGCGGCGGGAGCAGGGATTAGCAGCAGGTGGACTTGGGAGGACTCTGTCGGGTGATGGAAATGTTCTGAAACTAGGGGGTTGTGATGGTTACGCAAGTCTCTAAGTTTACTGAAAATCAGGGAATTACAGTTATGATGGACGAATTCACAGTAAATTATCCTCAAAAAGCACTTTAAAAGACAAAGGCATGCAGGCAATACGCTCCTCTCACCACTCGTCCTTGTGCCGCAGGCTGTCACGGTCCCCCGAGGTCTCGAGAGCCCGCTCTGTCTGTCCCCCGCACTCTGAACCCCGGAGGTGTTTCCCCTCTTGGCACACTCCCGGCCTGGCTCCGAGGACCCCAGCCTGCCCCCGCCGCCCACGCCCCGCCCACGCCCCGCCTCCCTCGCAGAAGCCCCGCCCACCCCCGCCTCCCCGCGCGGAAGCCACGCCCACTCCCCGCCTCCCGCGCGGAAGCCCCGCCCACGCCCCGCCTCCCTCGCGGAAGCCCCGCCCACGCCCCGCCTCCCCGCGCGGAAGCCCCGCCACGCCCATGCCCCCCTCTTGGGGCCGCTCCCTGCTCCGCCCGCGCGCGGAGTGGCACCTGCGCCGCCGCCCCGTGCCTGCCTCGTCGCGAGCCTGCAGAACGCTGGCATCGGTCACTCTGGCTCCTCCCGCGCCCACCCTTCCACGACGCAGCTCGCAGGGCCGCCCCCCCGAGGACACGAGGACCTCAGGGACACGCTGGCAGCAACCTCGTCCGCGGGCTGGCCTTCGCCTCGTGGCGCGCCCTCCAGGAGAGCCTGCACGGGGCACTGGGCGGGGGACGCAGCGACGCGAAGCAACCGCAAGCGCCGCCCGGGCTTCTGGAAGGCTCTCCGGGAGGCCCATCCCCACCCCCTTCCCGCAGAGGGGGCCGAGGGCGCAGGGCGCAGGCTGACCTCCTGACCTCTCCCGGCCCCGCCGCCTTTCCCGGGCCTCTCCCACTCGGGAAGCCGAGGCGTGGGCCCCTCCGTGGTCCGGGAGTTAGCGTCCTGTTCACGCGACAGTCGGAAAGCCAACCGAGGGGCGGCCGCGCCACGCTGTCCCCCGCCGTGTCCTCCTGGTCCCTGTGATAACACAGGGTGCCGCCTCCCAGCTCTTCCTGACGGTCGCGACGTTGGCCTCAGACGTGCGCGGAGGCTCTTTGCCGCGTGTGAGTGCTGTGCCGCGTCCGTCCCTTCCGCACGCACTCTGAACGCGAGCACCGCGCCCGAACGCCCCCGAGGCCCGCGTCCACCTGTCCGGGAGCGGCGCGGCCCTCCGGTCGCCCTTCACGGGGCTCCCCTTCGCAGAGGCAGAGAAAAGCCTTGTGTCGCGTCCACTGACACAGTGACCGAGGGGGACAGGCCTCGGCGCCCTCCCGGTGGCCCGCCCCTTCATACTAGTGGAGCACGCGGGCCGGGCGGCGGGACGGCGGGGCTGCCCAGGGCCCACCCTGACCCCCGGCTCTTCGCCCTGACTGCTCAGCAGGGGAGCCCCACACCCAGCCTCCCCCGAGTCCAGCCACTCTTCCCTGGTTCTCACGCGGACTGTCTAGTTTGAATGCCACCCCAACTTAACCCATTTTTAAATTTGTGGAAGGACGTGAGTTTAGGTTTATTGAAGTTAATAAAAATTTGGAGAAGGTCATGGAGAGGACGTGACCTCTGGTTGACCTTTGAGCTGGTCCAGGCAATCAGGCTGCTCACCTAGCCCGTCCTGGTCCTTGGCAGGTACCCTCTGACCACCCACGGCCCCACGGTGGAGGCGTGCTCAGGGACGCGCCTGAGGGCTGTGGTGCTGAGACCATCTGGGCGGTGCAGCGACTGACCCCGTGAAGGCCTCTAACTTCAAGGTTCTGGCGGGCAGGGCGGAGCGCTCCCTGTCGCCGGCCGCACAAGACAAGCTGGGCTGTGAGTTCGCTTGCTGGCTAAACCTGCCACCTCCCCATCTCGGGTGGGCGACCTCGCTCCAGGGTCTCTCCTGCCCTCTGGTGCTGGGGCCAGTTTCACGTTTCACCTGGGAACCTCCCAAGGTTTCCAACCAATACAAGGCATTTAGGTGATCAACTTTGTTTTCTTTAAAAAGTATAAACAAAGGAACTAAATTACTGAATGCGTGTATCAAGATTGCAATTTGAAAGGAAATTCACTGTGGAAGAAACGGAATTAAAACTAATGTAGGGAGCTGGCCCGGTGGCTCAGCGGTTAAGTGCGCACGTTCTGCTTCAGCAGCCCAGGGTTTGCCAGTTCAGATCCTGGGTGTGGACATGGCACCACTTGGCAAGCCAGGCCATGGCAGGCATCCCACATATAAAGTGGAGGAAGATGGGCACGGACGTTAGCTCAGGACCAGTCTTCCTCAGCAAAAAGAGGAGGATTGGCAGCAGTTAGCTCAGGGCTAATCTTCCTCCAAAAAAAACCCACTAATGTATGGGACTCTATCTCCATTAACATTTTCTCCAGGACCATCTTATTTTCCTTTCTTTTTATTAAAATTCTGGTACTTGAACATCACTTTTTAACATGGTTAGAATTCAGTAAGGGTTATGGATTAAGGAAATTCCACTCATAAGAAAAACTCTGAAAGAGGATTAAGAAAAGTATGGAGAAGAATTAATTCAGAACATGGAGAGAAGGACCCCCCCCATCAATAAATGTTAATGAGAATCTGTCAAATTGACAAGCATTCAAAGCCAGTGACTTTGAGATACAGCCCCAACTCCTTGACTTAGCATTTGTTGTTAATAGCAAGAATTCAGGTGGTGGGGGCTGACCCCATGGCCCAGTGGTTAGGTTCACAAGCTCCGCTTTGGCGGCCCAGGGTTTGGCAGATTCGGGTCCTGCGCGCAGACATGGCACTGCTCATCAGGCCATGCTGAGACACATCCCACATGCCACAACTAGAAGGACCCAGAAGTAGAATATACAACTATATCCATGGGGGCTTTGCGGAGAAGAACTGGGGGAGAAGAAGATTGGCAACAGAGCTCAGGTGCCAATCTTTAAAAAAAAAAAAAGGCAAGGAACACATAATTAAAAAAAAAAGAATTCAGGGGGCTTCCTTAACGCGCTGCTGACATTTGAGACACGAACCACAGAAGCTTGTAATAACAAATAATTTAAAAATTTATCAAAAATGCCTAAAATTGTTAACTCACACTATATTATACATAATAATGGCCACAAGTAAAGAGTAATTTTCTTAGTGGAACAATTTATTAATGGATATGCAATAAAATATCTCCCCCAAAATCTTTCCAGAAATGACAAGGCAGAAAGTAAAATTTTTTTGGTTCTCTGGGAATTTTTTTAATGTAAACATGGAATATTTGAAGAAATGATAAAAAGTCACAAATAAACCTGTAAATATATTTTTAAAAATATGACTTCAAATAGGTACATGAGGCTCAGACATACAAATGTGCTATCTGATGAATGACTTCAATATCTAAATACAAATCAAAAAGCATTTCCATAACTTCAACTACAAAAACACAAAGTCACTAAGACTCCAAATCCAGCAAGGCTGACTTGAAAATATACAGTCAGGACGGTCATGAAGGTGAGGACCAGTAAGGCTGCACCTGAAGAGAAGGCAGGACAGACGAAGCTGGCTGTCACCAGCACACGGCTCCTCCACACGTGGACACCATCACAGACAACGTCATAGTAACACAAGCATGATCTCTAAATATTTAAATATCCTTCAAGACAAGTTATATCTTCAACTTAGGCACAGATCAGTGAGCATATCCCACTGACAGGCTATTGAAAGATTTTTAAAAGTCCATGTTAGAGCCAGAATACTCTTATAGTAATTCTGAGTACACAGTGATGATCAGCAGGTACATAAATGCATAAACACAGACTTGAATCTAAGCTAAGCAGTGAGATGTACAAATTATGAACGAGTGGAAGAATTCATAATTGTGTTAAATAAGGAACACAGTCTCTAAACTGTTCAATACAAGTCACACTTATTGTTCAGAATCAAGCATATCTATATTAGTTTTCAAAGTGAACAATGTTATAATACAGTCACATGCTTATACAATCACATACAAAAGTAACAAGAGTTAACATATTTTGCGTATCCTTCACATAGTCATTTAAAATTCCAACTCATTGCTAACTTCACAGATGTCCGTGTACTAGTGAGATTTCATACATTTTACAAGTCTAAAAATAAGGCATATATATTATACTCAGAAACATTAATGAGCAATAAAAATGTTTAAATATCATAGATTCCTGTAAATGTGGGAATTAACTTTTAAAGTTCAGCAGAATAGTAGGTACTTAACAAGAACATTTAAGGGATCTGTACAACAGTTTAAATTTAAAAGAATTACTTCATGTCTAGAAATAATTTCCTTGAGTTTAGAAAGTACTAAATCTTGGTTTTATCACCATTTTAAATTCAGACTTCATTAATGTAAACAGAGAAACACAACCTTATTTTAATGAACAAAGAAGAGACCACTGTCTTTACAACGCAGTAACTAATTTATTATCTTGGGTAATGGAACAGGTAGAAATGGAGCTGAGTGCAATAATTGAGATTTTCCTGGAAGAATCAGGCACATTTAAACCGTATAAATCAATATCAACAGAAGGCACTTGAAAGGCTTTTTGGGGTGCTTTGCAGCCACTGTTTTCTATGCCAAGGGCAAATTATGTAAACAACTGTGCAAAGACCGCTCTAATATCATGAAGCTTCCTGTTTCTTTTAAAAAGGCAATATTTAATATATAAAAGTGGAGTAAATTAAGATGTTAATATATTAAACAATTTATAAACATTTAAAATTATAGATAGCTTACAAAACAGCTGTGATAATAAAAATTATTTTTGCAAACAATAAACAAACAGGAATTAAACATTGTATAAAACGTCTCTTAATTAGCATATGTTAGCAGGGAGAAGGGGAGAGAAGAAAGTATTAGATCTGAAATCTAATAGCTTTATAACATAAAATATTCCTAATTAAACTTCACATATATTCTTAACACTGAAATATAAAAAAAAATTGAAATTTTCAATAATTCCTTATTTTAAGGCCATTGAAACGGGCTTCACATTGTTAAATGTTTGTGGTGTGTTCTTCAGAGTCCAAGGATGTTTGGGTTAACTCATCACATCCAATTGTGCTTATGGTTTTTTCACTGAACAATACATTCTGTTGTGTTTCCTCCTTGAATTCACTAGCAAAAGATCAGCACTCAGTGCCACGTGTCACAATGTCTGGGATTCTTTCATGAAATGGGAGGATGCTCATTTGCTGCGGATGTGGTCTGACTCCAAGGACAAATGGCTCCTGGGCTATGCTGCT
Source organism: Equus quagga (assembly GCF_021613505.1). NCBI lineage: Eukaryota > Metazoa > Chordata > Mammalia > Perissodactyla > Equidae > Equus > Equus quagga. The sequence goes on along the minus strand of NC_060281.1, from coordinate 65,305,080 downwards.
ATGACAGTGTTGTTGCTAGGATAATTCCAAGGATCACAAGCAAAATAAGTACACAAAGAATAATGAACATCATTTTCTGCAAGATAAAGAAAAACATTAATTTGCAAGATATCAATGAAAGAAATTGCTAATGTCATTTCCTAACAAAATTCTCCTGAAATTTGAGATAGTTTAAAACACAAGTCCATTATCAAGAAAGAACCCCTACAGATCACGGAAGAGGGAGGTTGGGAAGGAAAGTCCCACAGGCCAAGCACTAAGTTACAGACGTGTGCATATTAAATTAAGTGAATTTAAGACATTAAAACGTGTTGTTAAAACAACTCTCTGCTCTCGGAGGGAAGAGGGAATGTCTGCTTGGCACCGTGTGGGTTCTAAATGAACACTTTCTACTGATCATCATCAAATTCCAGACTGCTATTTCTCAGATGCACTGTATATCTTTTTAAAACTTTAAACAAATCTATTTCTCCGATGCAGAAAAAAATCTTACGTATGCCAATTTCACCCCGAGGCACGCTGCACCTGTGTAAGAAATCTTCCCGCAACCAAGGCCCAGAAGCAGGGCGAAGCAGCATTGACTTTTCTTCTTTTAAATTAACAAGCATCCTTGCACAGTTGAAAGCTAAATCACCTTTGGCTTAAGAAATTCTAGTCTCCTCCCAGAAATGTGCGTGAGGAAGGAGGGAAGGAAGTCACAAAGAAAAAAGGCACACCGTGCTGCATGACTCTTTTTAAAAGCAGAGAGTCGTTGTTTTAAATCAGTTACCACGTGTACGCCACACTTTCATCCACGAAGGCCCATCTGCTGAAACTACACGGCTCTACCTTAACCTAGCACGCCAGGAGCTCAGCTAATCCCTGCGTCATTCATGGAGACCAGCAGAGCCAGGCCCCTCAGCAACTTCCAAGTTAACTGCTCGGAACCTTTAGGATCGCGCCTCCTTTCCATTTGTGGTGCCTGTTAATCTGACGCATGTCTCCTGGGAAGGAGGACCTCCATCCCAGCCATGCTGGTGCCCTCTCCTCTTGATTTCCTGAGAACTTCTCTCAGCACCCTTCTAGGGACGCCTCTTTCCTCTGACCTGTGATGCCCTCCTTCCCACCAGTGTCCATCCTGTGGCTCCAGAACCTGGCTTCCATGTGTCGCCGGCCCAGTGCGCCCCACTGACCCTCTCTACCTGCATCGCCTAGGACCGGGCCACTGTGGACGCGCTCTGACTCTGGCTGCTGTTGTGCATTCGAGAGCATGCGGGCACTCCCTGTGAGTGCTTTCGTCCACATCTGGCTCCCAGCTGTGCTCCTCTGAATCCCTGTACCCTAAATGCCACACGTTTAACAACCATCCTCATCTGAGATCTTGCTAACGTAATGGCTCAAGCCAGTGCTGGCCTTCTCTCTTGTGGACAGAGCCCACCCCGGGGAGTCAAGTGTGTTTGAGTTCGAGCATGGCCCTATCACCGCCTGCACACAAACCACGTGCACACTGCTCCCTCAGCCTGTCTGCTCAGGGAGGAGAGGGCACCCCCCATGCTGCAGGATTGTGGGGATGACGGTGACCTCCTCAAGGTGCCCGCAGTCCAGTGCCGGCCTCTAGGAAGGCTTTGCTGAAAGAATAAATTAATTTTTTTAAGTATAATTAAAGACATCAACCACTGCATTCGTATAAAAAAATAATTGTGGGTGTGCATTTTGATGTGTTTTTATTAATGAGGATTGTTTTGTGTTCCTCAGTATTTAAAGGTGCCAGCGTAGATGGCCAGCCAGGCCTAAGGCACAGAAGCAGGCCCGCTGCTCCCCCGGCCGTCACTCAGAGGAGCCTGCTTTGATCCAGCAGCACGCCCAAAGAGCACCCACGAGAGCAGTTCCTCTCACTGGGTCCAATGGAAAATTAATTTTATCTTCAGTATAACCACATTCAACTAACCATATTACGGCCACTAGGAAAAATTAAGAAAATACATATTTTAGAAAGAATTATAAAAATATTTTTAAGATACCATTATATTAGTGAAGAAAAATCAGATACACCATTTTTTCAAGCAGAGCTAATAGGAAAGATACATAAACTCTCTGCCTAATAAAAACAGAGTGCTAGGCGCTCTTTCTGCCTCTGAAGAGCAGGACGTTAACAAGCCCATCACACCAGCGCTTACGCTGAAACAACTTCAAGTGCAGCTGTGCGTCTTGCACGGATGTTAGAGCGTTAACTGCGACAGCTCCTTGTCATTAGCCGGTGACCAGATGCTCACAGGGAGAAGTAACTCGTGAGGACCGAAGAGCAGTTGTGAAACCGGACGTACAAGTGATTCCTTTCTACTATCACATCTTAGTTTTTAAATAAAGGGCCCAGAGTCCATCAAGCCGGCAGTCACTTTCATCAATACAGAAGGAATTCGTCAAGGACCACCTGTTACAATCTAGACACCCTGGGGCACTTCACAGTGCTAATCGCAATGATTATGTCAAACAAACTTTTTAAGAGAAATGACTGGTACGTCCAAATTTAATACACCAGACAGCATTCTAACTTAAGGGTTAATGCAAGAAGGATGACTCCAAACGCCTAAGAAAACCAGAGGAAAAACTAAAATCTTCCGAAGTGTGGAGTAAGGTGATACTCACACAGTGAATAAAATATACTTTAAAGAAATAACTGAATGCCTTTCGTATGCAGAACTCTTTAATTAAGGATTAATAGGCATGCTAACTAAATACAGTCTTCATTTTAATAAGAAAATATTTGCAAACACACTAGACGCTGCCAAATGGAATGAAGTTAGATGGAAGATTTTAACTTTATTGAACGTTTTTCACAGCTTTGGTTCCACTCCTCTAATCCACAGTAAAATGAGTAAATACACCTCACGAAGCAGCTTTCAGTTGTTGCAATTATTCTAAAAGTTAAAACTAAGAGAGAAATTTTTTAAAATATTAAATGTTTTGTAACTGAGAATTAACCTTCACTGCCATGGTTATTGGATTTAACGAATGGCCCACTGTAAGGCGTGAAGGAGTCTTCCTGGATCGGAAACAAAAGACGACGAGACGGAGGAGCCGTGCCTGCCACACCATCACAGCCAGGTCGTGTCAGGAAATGGAGCCGCTTTATAACACTATGTAAGCAGGAGGCTTCGTTTACAAAGGAACCACCACCCAGCTCGTGTTTATTCTCAGTGAACAGGACAGCCAGAGACTAGAATTCAGCAAGTCGGGCACACGCGCCGCTGACGACATTCCTGTGCCGCTCCTCCGCCGGCAGGCTTTCATTACTGATAAGCGTATTAAAATTGGGCAACGCCGCTGTTAGCTAATTGGGAAAGTTAAGCAGTCGATTAGCTGATTAGTTACTTACTGTCGCGCTGGCAGAGAGGCATGCACACTGACGATATCCACATCCTCATTTTCCAACTGATAAACCAATAATTAGAGCAATTACAGCAAGCAGAACCACACACAGAGCCACAATTATCCACTTTTTCTGTCAAAGAAAAGCAAGCTGATTACATCATGGTTAATTTCATATCGCCGCAGTAGAGGTTATCAGTCACTCAAAATAAGATGGCCCATCAGAATTGGTTTGAAAATCCAACTTAGAGGACATCTGATTAATTCTCTTTGACAATTTTTAGTTCCTAGAAAGTGACTTTTAATTTAAAAAGGTCCAACTATTTGTAGATAAACTGTTAGAGAACTCTCAGAACATTAGTTGTATCAGTGACAGTGCTGTGCGATTACATTATTTTGACAATTTCCGGATGGACTGAGACACACGCCTGCTCTTTTCCAGGTCTAGAGAGCTATGCAGTCAGCTCAGAGAACTAAGACACCAGTCCTGTCTTAATGAGCCCCAGCGTCGTCTCCTGGTTGGTCTGTGGTCGGCAGTTAAGGCCCTCACTGCTCCCCCACACCCTATAAAGTAAGTCATGCCACTGACGCCATCTGGCCTCGCAGAGGCCACACATGCTGCCCTGGGAATAAAAACAGGACACGAGGAGAGGGAGACCCAACATCTGAGCCCATGCAGCGGCATCTAAGGAGCACGGGGAGAAGTTAAACAAGCTGTGTGGATTCGGACATCAGGCATTAAGCGCAAGGGTGGTGATCATTTTGGAAACAGGCCTCCAGGCCCGAGCAGGAAACATACAGATCCCAGCCATCCTCTCAGCCAGGCTCACTCGGAGGTTAGGAAGGAAACCTTCTCTCATCTTTGTAAAACAATGAACTCGTCACTCAGTTTTCGTTGGACTGACATGCTGTTGAGATCACGGAGAAAAGGCAGGGAAGAGTGCTTTGTTAAAGATCTCTTTAAGTGAAAGTCGTCTTTGTGCCCAGAACTAGACTGAGCACTTCACACGTATGTATCCCGTCACCTCCCTCTACTCTAAGGGTCAGTATTCCGAAAAGTGATAACAGAATAATGTGAGAAGCCATGTCTTACATTTCAAAGATAATTAACACATCAGATATGCCAAAAACAAGCAGAGTGAGGTGCTCTGCAGGCTGACAGGAAGCCTGGGCCCGCGTCCCATCTGGGAGTGTCCACGTGCACACGCAACCTGACTCTTCACTCTCTCTGAACATTCTGAAACTCTTTCTCTACAAGGCCTTTGTTGCTATCGCACTGGAAACCTGCCCCTGACCATCACTGAGCAGCTGGCCTCTAAGAATGGCCCTGTAAACCCAACACCACATTCGGAAGGAGGGAGGGAACACACACTGAGAGAAGTGGCTTGGTGCTTTGAGTCAATCTCCGCGCTGCGGAGAAAGAAACCAAGTACTGTGGGCAAGGACACACGATGAGACACACGGTATTTCCCAGGCCCTGAACCAGAACTTAGCTTTGTAGTTTCATTGTTTTCTTAAAGAGTTTCACTCACACACAACACCCTTAAAGCCTCAGATGAAGATACTAAAACCCATTTACAAAGCTTAAATGTGGACACTACATGACATCTTAGGGCCACAGTCTCAAATAATTCTCGTCTGTCCTCCAAAGACTTAGCAAATAACCTCGATAAAGAATAAAGTGTTCACTGCATAAAACGTGCAGCCAGTGACTTTTAGGAGAATTTCCAATCCCAGTAGTTTCATATCTCCCTCCAAATAATGACCTAAGAAACAGAGAACTCTAGAGGTTAAACCCATCCAACCTAGAAAAGGGAAATGGCCCGACTTTGGGTTGTGAAGGGTTTTAATTACTTAGAACATGAAAGGGTTCAGAGTCAACATAATTTATCTAATAAACTTCAGAACTCTTTAGCAAAAAGAATTACTTCAGTTTTAAAATGAAACACTAATTTAAGAAATTTTTATTCCTTGGAATAGCTTTTAAGTAGGCTTACATCAATGTATTACAACTCAAAACCAAATAAAGAGAAAAACGCTCTTCAATTCTTAAAATGCAGACTCACCCTTCTCGCTTTACTGTGGTATTTAATAGCTTTTTTTGTTTCTTCTTTAGCATGTTCTACATAGTCTGCGGCATTCATAACGTTTTTTTCTATGTTGTTGATCATTTCACCCTTAAACAAAAAGTTTCAAACTTAGAAGACATTTTCAAATGCCTCAATTACGTACCTTAAGACAGCCACATCACTTTGATAGTTTTTACGTGAACATAACGTGCATGTAACGGATACCAAATCTTTTTTCACGTTTACAAAAAGATGAGACAATTATAAATGTGCCAATACAAAGTAATCAAAATTCAATTTATGTTTTAAAAAGTACTTAAAGGGATGGGCAACAACGCTGACAATTAAAGGAATATCAAGTAGATTCTGAGATATGCTTTAATTTGAGAACACCTTGGAGAGATGAGCACGGTGAAGGAGAGGCAGCGAGCTTTAAGTCAAACTCATATTGTACTATCATGCACATACATACAGTGTACGAGAGCGACATCTCTTCTAATGGGTAGAAAATTGTTGCAATTTCTTTAAAATAGCAGTAAACTAAGAATAGCTTATGTCTGACACTAAGTTGACTAAATTAATGAACAAAAAGTGCAGTGAATCCAGTGAAATGTTAGGGGAGAAAACACGTTACCTGGTTCTCTGTCCACCAGCAGACAGAATCTGCAGCAGTGAATAGCAAAGCATTGGAGAATGATGCACGATTAACTTATTCGTTCACAATCTAAACTTAGGAGAAAGTTCTGACTGTACATATATTTTGAATTAGATAAATCAACATAATGCAATATGAGTAGACTTCTGAAGGAAACAAGGAGACCAAGCTAAGAATACACTGATTTTTCTCATGGAGCTTAATGCAATTCATTTGGTTGAGAACAATTATAATGAAAGGCCAAGGTACTCTAAAATCTTTAGTAATTACAGAAATAACGTGACGCTCTTATTGTCTAACTGGTTTCCTTGGAATCCCTCCTGAAAATAAGAAACCGGCAGTAACCAGACTGCCAACTCTGTTCCTTGTATCGTCAAAGGCAATGGGTCCACCCAAAGGGAAAAACGAGTGAGACGGTCCTACCCCACCCCCATGTGGTTGTTGGCATCTCCTGGCAAATGCACAGTACCTCAGTTTCCTACAAACATTTTTATGATAAAGTTCCTCAAAATAAATGATGTTCTTCAAAAGGTTAGTGACGCGTGTGGACAGTGAATCCTGTACATGGATGAACTTCCTACATAACCCAGGCAACCACAGAAAATAAGTGGTCAGATTTGAACCTTCTTAGAGGACTATTCTTGAAACCAGTCTCTGGAGGAGCGAGGAAGCATTTGCCTAAGACGGTTATTTAAGAAAGCCCCCACTTCACACGGCAGTCAGCTGAATTCTAACAGCCACTGAATCAGTGACCGACCCCATCCAAACCTCACACAGTATCTGGAAAGTCACGGAGGACCTTATTCAGAGTCACAAGAGTAGGTGTGCACATATCCACACACCTGAGAGGTACATGGCAGCTTGTGTTGTACTTTGCATTTTATGTTTTAAAAACTGTGAACTCCTCCTGTCCTCTCGGAGGGCTCTCTCCATACCCCTTTCCCTGCCTGCTGGCGTGACTGCACAAGCTGACATCCCCATGCAGTAAAGTACAAGCTTTGATCTGTGCCCTTTGCGGCTCAGTCTTTTAAACATTTCTCCCAGTTATTACTCTAACATATGCTCCTTGTAGAAAACTTGAAAACACATATATTTCAGAGAAAATTAAAATTCCCATAGTCCCACTGTTATTACCCTGTTTGGTATACTTCTTTCCTTCTGTGAATACTGTTTTATGTAGCCAAGTTCATGCCATATATATATACACAGACGGTGTGTGTCACATGTATATATTTATACGTGTATGTGTGTGTACACACATAAGGTTTTCTATCTCCCTCTTATCTAAACTTAAAACTCCAGCACATTAATATTTGTCATTAAAAATCCTCCAACAGGCTGTCCTATGGACACACTACAATTTAATTAACTAAACCCGTCCCTTACTGCTGAAAGTTTAAGCTGTTTGCAGCATCTCAAGCTTACATTGCCGCAGCACTGCAATCCACTTTTGAATTTTGGGATTGCACGCAGAATAATGGCTTTCTCAAGTAAACTGGGATCAAATGTAAGATTTTACTCATGTGCATTAGAGAACAACTGCTCTTTATTTTAGAGTTACCTGAGTCTCAACAAACATAGCCATGTCCATAAACATCTCGTGCAGCTCTCGGATGCTGGTCTCCAGTTTCATGATGTCTTTGTGACGCGACTCAATCTCATTGAGAGCTTGTCTAGTAATTTGTGAATCTGATATAATCTTCAAAGAACAAAAACAGAGAAATAAAATGAACTGATGATTGCTTCAGAAGTGAAAGAAAAACATATATATCTACATAAAAACATCGGCAGCCACGAAGCCGTGCGTACTCACGTCTGAGGTGAAGATGGAAGGGTTCCCACTTTCCAGCATCTCCTCCAGTTCGTCGTCAGTGGTAGTTTTTCCAGCTAAAAGGTTAACAATTAAAAACTCCATTCAGAATGTGGCAATATTTAAAAATGACTGTTTCAACCATAAATTAGCAACTGAAACCTGACTTGTTAACATTTTTCAACAGTTTTTCTAACCTTTCAAAAGTATTTTCTTAGGCAAGTGTTAACGATGAGAGAAATTAACAGAAGACTGAGAAGTAGGAAGAAGTGGAAAAACCTTATCACTGGAATGAAGAATAAAATCTAATCTTAGTATAATTGAGAAAACTATAAAAAGGAAATCGATAAGTAATTTTCTGGCACATCAGTTTTCCTAAAAGTATAACCCTGGTGTGGAAAAAGTGGGTAAGTTGAAGTCACCATATATTAAATGGACATAAATAGAGACTCGTAATTAGAACCAGATGCCTTAATACTGTCTACGTTTTGATTGTTAGTATTTTCCCTTGGGTTAAACGTATTAACGCTCTCTATGAAACATGCTCACAGGTTTTCGGAAAAATCTAATTGATCATTACTATTTTTCACAACATGTGCCAGAAAAGACAAAATTAAATGAATAAACATCACAATAATTAAAATATCATTAAATGTGAATGTTCGTAGCAGCATTATTCATAATTGCCAAAAAGCAGAAACAACCCAATGTCCATCACCTGATGAACAGATAAACATACTGTGGTCCATCCATTAATAGAACATGATTCAGCCGTAAAAAGGGATGAAATACCGACCTGCTACAAGTGGTTGAACCTTGAGAAAACTGTGAAGTGAAAGAGGCTAGTCACAAAGGACCATATATTGTATGATTCTGTTTACAGGAAACGTTCAAAATGGGCAAATTTACATGGATAGAAAAGTAGGTTCGTGGGTGGGCTTGGGAAGGGGAAGTGGGAAGTGACTGATAATGACACAGAGTCCCTTTCAGGAGTCATGAAAATGTTCTAGGGGCCAGACTGGTGGCGCAGCCGTTAAGTTTGCACATTCCGCTTCGGCGGCGCAGGGTTCACCAGTTCGGATCCAGGGTGTGGACCTACACACTGTTTGTCAAGCCATGCTGTGGCAGGCGTCCCACATATAAAGTAGAGGAAGATGGGCACGGACGTTAGCTCAGGGCCAGTCTTCCTCAGCAAAAAGAGGAGAATTGGTAGCAGATGTTAGCTCAGGGCCAATCTTCCTCAAAAAAATTTTAAAAAAGAAAAGAAAATGTTCTAAAATCGACTGCGCTAAGTTTTCCAAATAGGTACATGAAGCTCAGACATACAAATGTGCTATCTGATGACTTAAATATCTACACACAAATCAAAAAGCATTTCCATAACTTCAACTACAAAAACACAAAGTCAGTAAGACTCCAAATCCAGCAAGGCTGACTTGAAAATATACAGTCAGGACGGTCATGAAGGTGAGGACCAGTAAGGCTGCACTTGAAGAGAAGGCAGGACAGACGAAGCTGGCTGTCACCAGCACACGGCTCCTCCACACGGACACCATCACAGACAACATCATAGTAACACAAGCATGATCTCTAAATATTTAAATATCCTTCAAGACAAGTTATATCTTCAACTTAAGCACAGATCAGTGAGCATATCCCACTGACAGGCTATTGAAAGATTTTTAAAAGTCCATGTTAGAGTCAGAATACTCCTATAGTAATTCTGAGTACACAGTGATGATCAGCAGGTACATAAATGCATAAACACAGACTTGAATCTAAGCTAAGCATTTAGATGTACAAATTATGAATGAGCAGAATAATTCAAAATAGTATTAAATAAGAAACAGTCTCTAAACTGTTCAATACAAGTCACACTTATTGTTCAGAATCAAGCATATTTGTATTAGTTTTCAAACCAAATCTTTCTTAAGGAAGAAAAATAAGTTTTTAACAAAAACAGCATTTTCATCTACTCACTTATTTCTAGTTGACGCTGTATACGTCCTTTGCTTCGCTCCCGAAACAGAGTCTGTGCTTCATTATATTCTGTCATAACTTCCACAAACTTTCGAGATAGTACTGAGTGCTATTAAAATAGAAAAAATTAGGGGCCAGCCCAGTGGCATAGTGGTTAAGTTCACGTGCTTCACTTCAGTGGCCTGGGGTTCGGATCCCAGGCATGGACCTAGACACCACTCACCAGCCGTGCTGTGGTGACATCCCACATACAAAAAACAGAGGAAAACTAGTCCAGATATTAGCTCAGGGACCCTCTTCCTCAAGCAAAAAGAGGAAGACTGGCACAGATGTTAGCTCAGGGCCAATCTTCCTCACCAACAAAAAATTAGATTAATATATCATGGTCATTTCTTCTATTGAAAGTGAAATATAAAAAACATTACATTACAGAGATTCAAACTGTTATGCTACTCCTTCAAATGGCAACTAAGAGTAACAGCAAGTTCCTCTCTAACAGACCTGTGCTCAGAGCTTCACATGCGGTATCTTACTTGATTCTCACAATAAGCCTGCTGCACCATTAGCATCCCCATTTTACAGAAGTGAAAACCATGATTCAGAGAGCTCAAGCAGCCAGGTTACAGGCCGACTGGATCAGGGTTGGCGCCCAAGCAGGCTGACCCCAGGGCCTACACATTAATCACCATTTGTCAAGGAGAGTGAAGTGGTCTGAATTCCACTTGGCTGCACCAGAAACCTCTGATGGTGAGGACGTTACTATGAAAACTAAAATGATTTGCATAATTCTTTGCTCTTCAGAGTGGAATTCTCTGAGTGGACTGAACAGACTTTTTTCTTTGTAATAAAGAGAGGTAGTGTACAAATACTATATCCTTTTTATGCACAAATGTCGTGAGGATTAATGTGATAGTAAAGATGAGCTTATTTTCATTTGAAAGAAGAAAGTGAAAAGACCTATCCTGGGGCATCACTTCAATCTAGGAGGCTGGTGATCAAACCTGGGTTCTTCGTATGCGGAGATCCACCGAAGTTCGGTGTCCACCCTCATCCTGATCAAAACTCTGTTCAATAGCTGCAAACAAACAGGAAAGAGTTACCTTTGACACTAAAAAGTGAAAGTTTTTCAAGCCAAACCTCAAACTGCTTTTCTTTCTTATCTTTTCGACTCCTAACAAATTAATGGGTCTTGATAATAATTATCAGTATCAATAATTATATTTATCAATAATACTATTATTATATCTAAGTCACATTAATTATCATAAATCCTCTGGCCCACCCGGGGGGATTTCGAAGCCAATCCCAGGCATCACCGCCGGGAGGGAGCCGTGAGGCTGCAGAGGCGCGGTGTGGACCCTGGGCTGTGGTAGTGATCGCCCTGCTCTAGGTAGGTCTGAAATCTTCTGTCAGAAAAGTTCTTCTTGATCTGCAGAGGTTTTCTTGATTTGAATGCTATTTTGTAAAAATTAAGTACGATGTGTCTTTTTAGCACATCAGAAAGCACGGCCTCTGTTTAAGGGCCACAGGAAAGCTATAAACCTCTAGAAACCACTGCAGCCGACACTGAACACAGAGCCCCAGAAACTAAGCTGAACGGCGCTAAATGTTCCCAAGAACCTGCCGACTCAAAGAACCACCCAGGAAGGACCTGGCAATTCACTCTAAAGACCATCCACCTTCTCAAATAACTGCAAGTTAGCCAGAAATGTGATAAAAATATACCACCGTAAAAGATCAATGTTTTATAAGCAATAGCGTAATCTTGATGAATGTGAACTGGTGCTTTTCTCCTGAATTGAAGGCGTAACAACCATTATTTCAGCTCCTCACACGCACTCCTTAGAGCAGGCTGTTTAAGAATAATATAACTTAAAGGTTTACTATTCCAAGTACATACAAATAATTTAAAGTGCCCATAATTTTAACTTTTGAAAATGTAAAGGAATAAAAAATTACAAAGAAAATAATTACCCATTTTTCCACCATCCAGGATTAAACATAACCAAAACTTTAAACTCACACTTTAACTTGGCTCGAATTTTATTAGCAGTTTTCTTGATTTCTTTGTTCAAATCTTCAAGCTCTTCTTTTATTTCTTTGAAATCAAAAAAAAGGGGCATCTGAGCTATAGTATCCAACATCAAGAATTTCTAATAAACTTAAACAGAACAATATTTTTGGTAAACATTCAGATTTACGTTTTCCTAAGAAACATCACTGATCAGCCAGTGGTTCTCAAAGTGTGGTCCCTGGACCAGCAGCTTCAACGTCAGGCGGGAGCTTAGCAGCAACGCAAACTCCTGGGCTTCACCCCGACCTACTTAAGAGGGGCCAGAACTCTGACTTAACAAGCCCTCCAGGTGTTTCTGGTGCCCAGCTAAGTTTGAGAAGAGCTGGTTTATACCAATTAATTGATGAAATAGTTCACCAAACCCACTGCTAACACCTAGCCCCGAAAAAGGAAAGCAGAAAATTAATCATATTCTGGGGGGAAAAAAAAGTCTCCCATGTGTTTGATTTCTTTTCTGCTATCCACTATCCAATGAGAGCAGGTTCCAGGCGGGAGTGTGGTTCCTGCACCGTGGGAGGCTGAAGCCAACAGCCCCAGAGACCCAGTCACAGGTGTGGGGAAGTAGAGCCGAGTGCAGGAACCCCGGGTGAAAAATGCACAGGATCTGGCCCCACAAGCACCTAACCACAGCACCAGGCTCTGGGGACGGGTGCAAACCAGGGAGCAGCTGCAGAGCAACCAGAACTGGGGACGGAGCGTGCTAGTGGACTAGAGTCGCATTCTTCAGCTGGCATTCCCAAGGAGGACTCTCCTTGCTGGATAAGACAGCCCCTCAGCTGTTACACAACAGGGTTGGGGACACTCAAGAGGGAGACGCTGGACTTCCTGCTGATACAGGCACAGGGGCTCAAGCATTAATGAGAGAGATAAAAGAGCATTACCACATTGGATCCTTCGAGCTACAGAAGGTCACAAGGTTATACTTGGTAAAGGTGGTATTTCAAATCACTGAGAAAAGAATGAGAGACTGGGAACTCCCTCTTCCAGTGGACTAGATAATTCTGATCAGGCCTCCTACTGAGAACAGTCAGAAAAGCGGGACAACATATTTTTTAAATCTGGTTAAAGGCATCATAAAGCTAAAAAGGCAGGAAAAAAGATCTATCAGAAGGAAATCCCAGGAAGAAAGTCCAGCAACGGGAGCTGCCTTACCAGAGCCGCAGCTGAGGCACTGAGCAGCCAGAGAACCTGTGCCGAGGCCGAAGGCCACGCCCCAGCAGCAGGGCTTCTGGGAAGGAGGCTGGCCTCACAGGGGCCAAAGCCTCGCTCTGAACCATCTCACTCTCTGAAACAAGATCCTGAACTGCTGTCAGAAATTTTTAAATCTCTTCATCTCTTAAATCACTGTCATCTCTTAAAAAAGAAAATACTATGCCAGGACTCAAATTATTGCCACAAGTTTTCATATACAAAGCCCAGCACTAAATCAAAAATAACCACGCAAAAAAGAGAAAATAGAACACGAATCAAACCCAAGAAAAACAACAGATGACACAAACAGATCCACAGGGGCACTAGCTGATGGAGTTATCAGACACAGAGGGTCAAATAATTATGTTCCAAGGGGTGAGATACAAGACTAAGAATTTTGTCAGAAAGTAGGACAGTGTAAAAAAGGAACCAAATGAAATTCTAGGACTGAAAAATATGTTAACCAAAAATAACTCAATAGGTGAAGAGAGATTCCCTGTCCTGGAAGATAACACCTGAGGAGATAAATCAGAAAGATTTCAAATAAGAGATGGCAACACAAATGACGGAAAACAGAGCAGAGGACAACAGACATACAGGGTACAGCAAAAGGGTCTAAAACAGATAATTCGAGCCTCAAAAAGGAAATGACAGAAAATGGAGCAAAGATGATTTATGAAGAAAATATGGCCAAAATTTTTCCAAAACTGCTAGAAAATATCAACCCAAAGATTCAAGAAGCCTTATAAAAAGCAGGATAAATAAAAAGAAAACCACATCTGGAAACAGCAAAGTAAAATTGCTAAACCCAAAGACAAAAAACAAAGTATTTGAAAAGCTACCATTAGACAGCTGACGTAAAAAAAAAAAAAAAAAAAAAAAAGACACTGGAAAGATATCTTCCAAACCTTTAAGATGGGAAAAGAAAATAACTTTCAAACTAGACTCCTGTACTCAGTGAAAATATCCTTCAGGAACGAGGATAAATAAGGATAATTTCAGACAATAGCATATCCCTACTAAAAGAAATAATAAAGAGGGGGCCGGCCCGTGGCCGAGTGGTTAAGATCCCGCAGTCCACTTTGGCAGCCCAGGGTTTCGCCGGTTCAGATCCTGGGCACAGACATGGCACTGCTCATCAAGCCACGCTGAGGTGGCATCCCACATGCCACAACTAGAAGGACCCACAACTAAAAATACACAACTATGTACTGGGGGGCTTTGGAAGAAAAAGTAAAAATAAAATCTTCAGGAAACAAAAAAAAAAGAAGTAATAAAGAGTGTTTTTTAGAAAGAAGAAAAAATGATCTCAAATGGAAGTTTGGAGACACGGGAAAACGAGGAGCATTGGTGCAGGTCAGCATGGGAGTGGTTCCCATGTCTGTTAACTGTATGAGAACATAAAATACACGTACACATCCTCTCCACCTATTACATACACACAACAGTAAGAACACACAGGAAAGGATGGGGTTACAGCTGCCCAGGGTCCTTGTGTTACTTGTAAGCAGTAAAAATACAGTTATATTAGACTTGCACAAGTCACGAGTGCATACAGCAATCTACAGGACACCCTCCAAATCACAGGAAGCAGTACACACAAACCAGCTAACACAGAGGGGGTCAAATGCTGAAAACCAATCCAAAGGAAAGCTTGAGAAGAGAGCAGTAACACAGAACAAGCAAGAAAAATAAAAAGCAAAAGAGATTATGATTGTTAGTCCTAATATATAAATAATGCCAGTAAATATACTAAAAGCCCTAATAAAGGCAAAAATGACCAAACTGGATAAAAAGACAAAACTCAACTATATTTTATTTACAAAAGCTGAGAAACATTAAAACATAAAGATATAGAAAGATCAAAAGAAAATGATAGAAGCTATATACGCACGTACACACTAGTCAAAGAAAACTGGCAGAGGGGCCGGCCCGGTGGCACAGTGGTTAAGTTTGCACATTCTGCTTCCATGGCCCAGGGTTTGCCAGTTTGGATCCCAGGTGCAGACATGGCACCCTTGACAAGCCATGCTGTGGTAGGTGTCCCACACATAAAGTGGGAAGGAAGATGGGCACGGATGTTACCTCAGGGCCAGTCTTCCTCAGCAAAAGAGAGGAGGACTAGCAGTAGTTAGCTCAGGTCTAATCTTCCTCAAAAAAAAAAAAGAAAGAAAAAGAAAACTGGCAGAGCTTTGCTAATATCAGGCAAAGTGGACAGGAAGGCCAGGCATCACTGAGATGATAGGTCACTCTCTACAACAAAGGGCTCGACTCACACAGAGCTACTATAATCCGGAACACATACGTTTCCAGGCTTTACCTGCATGTGTGTCTGGAGTGGAGCCTGAAAAGAGGGGAAAACAGAGCTGCACAGGACATCACTGGGACAATTCCTGAAATGAGCATGGACTGTGGAGTGGACAAGAGTATTTTACCAATGTTGCACATTCTGAACTAGACAATTCCATGGTCAGTATGTGAAAGAATATGCTTCCTAGGAGGCAAACACTGGAGCAGTTGGGGTGGGTGGTCATGAGGCCTACAACTTATTCTACAGCGATTCAGCAAAAATAACGTGCATATCTCTACAATGTGTGTGTGTGTACACACACAAACACACATACACACAAAGAGAAAGAAATCAAAAGCGGCAAATGTCAACAATTAGTGAATCTAGTGAAGGAAACATGAGTTTTACCGTATCATAAACGCAGCTTTTCCACAGCTTTGAAAACTCTCAAACTAAACATCTGAAAGCGTGTTTACTTGTGCGAGTCCTCTGATCTAGCACGTCCATTCCTAGGAATTCCGGCCAAAGAGCCCAGGTGACAAGTACTCAGAGACGTGAGGCCACGAGGACGGCGCTGTGGAACTGCTCACCCTAGTGAACATCTGCACACTCGGTGTGCGTGCAGCATCAGGTCAGCGCGTTACAGGCATCGCTTCCGAACAGCAGCGCGGATGAAAGAGCTGGCTCCAGAGTCGGGACTGTCTCAAATCTGCTGAAAAACCAGGCTCTTGAGGCTCTGGACTGACTGCTCACCCTTTCTAAGCCTCAGGACTCTCAGCTCTCAGACAGACCTAATGAGAGCGTCGGCCTCATGAGGTTATTTCAAAGAACAAACGAAACTCCTCATGCAAGCATTTAGCGTAGTACCTGCTGTTCTGTGTACGTCAGTGAGCGTAAGTTAATGACGCCATTCTGACCCTATAATAATGCAAGGTCCTCGTAAGAACCATTGCATACTATAAGGAAGCCACTTAAATCGTCAAAGACAAGGCTGACACTCTACCCAAGACTGTTTGGTTCCAAAACAGGATGCTCCCACATGAATAGCAAAGAATGCGAAAATCAACTTCTATGCAGCCATTAAAGGGATCATGTAAATCTACATTCATTAACCAAAGAAGTACGCTGTAAAAGTACTGTATGAACCAAATTCTATACTTTTAAAATTATGTGTTTTTACACATACACTGTTTTTTGTTCGAAGAATATTTATCAATATGTTAGTGGTGTTTATCACAGAGGGACAAATTATGGGTGGGGTTTTTTCCCCTCCTTTCTGTTTCCCAAAATGTCCACAATAAGCATGTATTGACTTTGATAACACAAAACAGGTTACCTTTAAAAGATGAAGAAGACAAAGATGAAGAGGACAAAGGAAGAGGAAGAGGAGAAGGGGAGGGGAGGGGAGTAGGGGCTGGTAGGTAGGGCTGGACACTAGCTAAGGAGAGAGGAAAAATGACCAGGGCTGAGCTTGTGGGCAGAAACGGCAGTTGGATGATGGGGGGAGGGAGCCCCGGAAGACCGCGCTCTCAAAGGAAGAACCAGCTGCTGCAGGGTGAGGCGTGGCTGCAGGAGACATGTGGTTGTAAGGATGGGGAAATGTGCCTCGTTCAGGGGCAGGAGCCACAATAGGAAGAACAGCAAGTGGCAGAAAAACCACCCCAAGACAGGTTCAAGGTTAAAGAGTTCACGCTTAAAAAGGAGACACACACGGGGCGGAGCAAAATGGCGGGGTGAGCTGACCCGGGATTCTCTCCCCTCCAAAATACAACAAAAGATTGGAAGAACTGAATTTCAGAGAATAAACATAATGCCAGCTCGTTAGAGACCTACAATACCAAGAAGGCGGAGATCATACACCTTGCTTACACCCTGGGAGGCGCTGGAATGGTAGAGAGAACATCGCTCCCTCCCCTAGAGTCTGAATCGCTGCCGCGCCGGTCGGGAAGGAGCGGGGGAGGGGCCGCGCGACCCGGGGATCATCCAGGACTCCTGCCGCTGGTTCAGTGGAGACCCACTGACGGGGGGAAGCTTCCGTCCGCGGGGACCCCATAAATCAAGGGCTTTGGGAGACCAGAGAACAGAACTGATCTGAACCCAGACCAGCGCATGTGAGTAACAGCCGCCCCCCCCCCCCAACAAAGGCGGAGAGCTCAGAACACGCGGCTCTCGACCCCCATCTAGTGGCGACAGGCTGTAACTGCAACCTAGTTCTACCACCATGGGAAAAAACCGCTCCTCTACCATCCAGCAATTTATAAAAGCCCCAGACCAGAAGGAAAATAATAAAAACACAGAATTAAGTCCTGAGGACTTGGAATTAGGTAAACTAAGGGATAATGAATTCAGAGCAGCTATAATCAAAAAACTCAATGAGGTAGAGAGAAAGAGAAACAAGCCGAGTTTTGGGGTTACTTCACAAAAGAGATTGAAATCATAAAGAAGAATCAAACAGAATTACTTGAGATGAAAAACACAATGGACCAGATAAAACAGAATACAGATTCCCTGAATGCCCGTGTAGACAACATAGAGGAGAAAATTAGCATAATCGAGGACAGACAGGCTGAATGGTGCCAGACAGAGGAAGAAAGAGAACTAAGAATTTAAAAAAATGAGGAAAATCTCCGAGAGATAATGGATTCAATGAGGAGTAAGAACATAAGGATCATAGGAATTCCCGAGAATATGGAAAAGGAAAATGGAGCAGAAAGTGTGCTTAATGAAATTATTGAAGAGAACTTCCCAAATCTAGGGATCAACGGAGAAATGTGTGTAGAGGAGGGTTTTAGATCTCCTAGATTTGTCAATGTAAAAAGACCTACCACAAGGCACATAATAGTAAAGTTGGCAAGTAGGAATGATAAGCAGAGAATACTCAGGGAAGTAAGGAAAAAAAAGAGAATAACCTATAAAGGAGCCCCTATCAGACTGTCAGCAGATTTCTCTACAGAAACCCTACAAACTAGGAGAGAATGGAGTGATATATTCAAAGCTTTAAAGGATAAAAACCTTCAGCCAAGAATACTCTATCCAGCAAGAATTTCCTTCAGATATGAGGGAGAAATTAAATCTTTTCCAGACAAACAAAAGTTAAGGGAATTTGTAACTAAAAGACCTCCAATACAAGAAATCCTCAAGAAGGCTCTCATACCTGAAAAAAGAAAAAAGGGAGAAAGGGGACACAATCCACAGACTAGGGAGACCGATGGATAGAACCAGAACAGGATAGCAAATATTCAATTATAGCATTAGGGTAAAGGTAAGGAAACTACCAAACAAGGATGATCTTAGCACTCTAACTACAAATGAATAAGACGAGTTGGAATGAAAAATGAAAATAATTATTTAGAAGGGGAAGAGCAAAGGGTCTAAATCAGTATTGGTCAAGTAGGTAAGAGACCACCAGAGAATAGACTATATTATACATGAGATTCTAAATACAAACTTCAAGGTAGACACTAAAATAAAGTACAGAACCGAGTCACAAATCATAAATAAGGAAAAATCTAAGAAACCCAGCATAAGAAATTGCAGTATTAAATGGGTAGTCTAAAGCAAACAGGAAAAGAAACGCAGGAAAACAAGATAATGAGCAACAGATTGACAGCACTAAGTCCACATGCATCAATAATCACTCTCAATGTGAACGGATTGAACTCTCCAATAAAAAGACACAGAGTGGCAAAATGGATTAAAGAACACGATCCAACAATTTGTTGCCTCCAGGAAACACACCTCAGCCCCAAGGACAAACACAGACTCAGGGTGAAGGGGTGGAGGACAATACTTCAAGCAAATAGCAAGGAAAAAAAGATGTTAAAAACAAGACAATAATAGTAGGGGACCTCAACACCCCACTCACATCAATGGACAGATCATCCAGACAGAAAATCAACAAGGAAATAGTGGAGCTGAATGAAAAACTAAAACAATTGGACTTAATAGACATATATAGATCACTCCACCCTGAAAGAGCTGAATACATATTCTTCTCAAGTGCACATGGAACATTCTCTAGGATAGACCACATGTTGGGAAACAAGGCAAGCCTCTACAAATTTAAAAAAATTGAAACAATAACAAGCATCTTCTCAGATCATAGTGCTATAAGGCTAGAAATTAATTACAAGAAAAAAGCTGAGAAAGGCACAAAGATGTGGAGACTAAACAACACACTACTGAACAAGCAATGGATCATTGAAGAAATTAAAGAAGAAATAAAAAAATACCTGGAAACAAATGAAAATGATAACATGCCATACCAACTCATATGGGATACAGCAAAAGCTGTATTAAGAGGAAAATTCATTGCAATACAGGCACATCTTAACAAACAAGAAAAATCCCAAATAAGCAACCTTAAAGCACACCTAACTGAACTACAGAAAAAAGAACAAATGAAGCCCAAAGTCAGCAGAAGGAGAGAAATAATAAAAATCAGAGCAGAAATATTATTGAAATGAAAAAGGCAGTAGAAAGGATCAATGAGACAAAGAGCTGGTTTTTTGAGAAGATAAATAAAATTGACAAACCACTAGCCAGACTTACAAAGAAAAAAAGGGAGAAAGCTCAAATAAACATATTCAGAAATGAGTGAGGAGAAATAACAACAGACTCTGCAGAAATACAACAGATTATAAGAGAATACTACAAAAAACTATATGCCAACAGAATGGATAACCTAGAGGAAATGGATAAATTCTTGGACTCCTACAATCTCCCAAAGCTCACTCAAGAAGAGGCAGACAATTTGAACAGACCAATCACAAGGAAAGAGATTGAAACAGCAATCAAAAACATCCCAAAGAATAAAACCCCAGGACCAGATGGCTTTCCTGGGGAATTCTACCAAACTTTCAGAGAGGATTTAATACCTATCCTTTTCAAGCTATTCCAAAAAATTAGGGAAGATGGAACACTTCCTAACACATTCTATGTGGCCAACATCACGCTGATACCAAAACCTGACAAGGACACCACGAAAAAAGAGAACTACAGGCCAATATCACTGATGAACATAGATGCAAAAATTCTAAACAAAATTTTGGCAACCAGAATTCAGCAATTCATCAAAAGAATCATACATCAGGATCAAGTGGGATTCATACCAGGGACACAGGGATGGTTCAACATCCGCAAATCAATCAGTGTGATACACCACATCAACAAACTGAGGAATAAAAACCACATGATCATCTCAATAGATGCAGAGAAGGCATTTGACAAGATCCAACAGCCATTTATGATAAAAACTCTGAACAAAATGGGCATAGAAGGAAACTACCTCAACATAATAAAGGCCATATACAACAAACCCATAGCCAACATCATACTCAATGGGCAAAAACTGAACCCCATCCCCCTGAAAACAGGAACGAGACAAGGATGCCCTCTATCACCACTCTTATTTAACATAGTACTGGAGGTCCTGGCCAGAGCAATCAGGCAAGAAAAAGGAATAAAAGGAATCCAAATAGGGAGGGAAGAAGTGAAACTCTCGCTGTTTGCAGACGACATGATCTTATATATAGAAAACTCCAAAGAATCCATTGGAAAACTGTTAGAAGTAATCAACAACTACAGCAAAGTTGCAGGGTATAAAATCAATTTGCATAAATCAGTAGCATTTCTATACTCCAGTAATGAACCAACAGAAAAAGAACTCAAGAATACAATACCATTCACAATCGCAACAAAAAGAATAAAATACCTTGGGGTAAATTTAACTAAGGAAGTGAAGGACCTATATAATGAAAATTACAAGGCCTTTCTGAGAGAATTGGATGACAACATAAGGAGATGGAAAGACATTCCACGTACACGGATTGGAAGAATAAACATAGTTAAAATGTCCGTTCTACCTAAAGCAATCTACAGATTCAACGCCATCCCAATCAGAATCCCAATGACATTCTTTACAGAATTAGAACAAAGAATCCTAAAATTCATATGGGGCAACAAAAGACCCCGAATTGCTAAAGCAATCCTGCGAAAAAAGAACAAAACGGGAGGCATCACAATCCCTGACTTCAAAACATACTACAAAGCTACAGTAATCAAAACAGCATGGTACTGGTACAGAAACACGTGCACAGATCAATGGAACAGAATTGAAAGCCCAGAAATAAAACCACACATCTATGGACACCTTATCTTTGACAAAGGAGCTGAGGGCATACAATGGAGAAAAGAAAGTCTTTTCAACAAATGGTGCTGGGAAAACTGGAAAGCCACATGTAAAAGAATGAAAATTGACCATTCTTTTTCACCATTCACCAAAATAAACTCAAAATGGATCAAAGACCTAAAGGTGAGACCTGAAATCATAAGTCTTCTGGAAGAAAACGTAGGCAGTACACTCTTTGACATCAGTATTAAAAGGATCTTTTTGGACACTATAACTCCTCAGATGAGGGAAACAATAGAAAGAATAAACAAATGGGACTTCATCAGATTAAAGAGCTTCTGCAAGGCAAATGAAAACAGGATTGAAACAAAAAAACAACCCACTAACTGGGAAAAAATATTTGCAAGTCATATATCTGACAAAGGCTTAATGTCCATAATATATAAAGAACTCTCACAACTCAACAACAAAACATCAAACAACCCAATCAAAAAATGGGCAGGAGACACGAACAGATATTTCTCCAAAGAAGATATACTGATGGCCAACAGGCACATGAAAAGATGCTCATCATCGCTGATCATCAGGGAAATGCAAATCAAAACTACACTAAGATATCACCTTACACCCGTTAGAATGACAAAAATATCTAAAACTAATAGCAACAAATGTTGGAGAGGTTGCAGAGAAAAAGGAACCCTCATACACTGCTGGTGGGAATGCAAACTGGTGCAGCCACTATGGAAAACAGTATGGAGATTCCTCAAAAAATTAAAAATAGAACTACCATACGATCCAGCCATCCCACTACTGGGTATTTGCCCAAAGAGCTTGAAGTCAGCAATCCCAAAAGTCCTACGCACCCCAATGTTTATTGCAGCACTGTTTACAATAGCCAAGACGTGGAAGCAACCTAAGTGTCCAGCAACAGACGAATGGATAAAGAAGACGTGGTACATATATACGATGGAATACTACTCAGCTGCAAAACAGAACAAAATCATTCCATTTGCAATAACATGGATGGACCTTGAGAGAATTATGTTAAGTGAAATAAGCCAGCGAGAGAAGGATAATCTGTGTATGACTCCACTCATATGAGGAATTTAAAATTATGGACTAAGAACAGTTTAGTGGATACCAGAGGAAAGGTGGGGTGGGGGGTGGGCACAAAGGGTGAAGTGGTGCACCTACAACATGACTGACAAACATTAATGTACAACTGAAATTTCACAAGATTGTAACCTATCAATAACTCAATAAAAAAAAAATAAAAAAAAAAGAGACACACACTTGTCACTCTGAAACAGAAGGGAAGGGCCAGGTAGAAATGGGAGAGGAGAATAAAACACAAGGATGACAGCAGCAGTCACATCCACGCAGGGCATTTGGTGTCACAACTGTCCTGAACACTCTTCACAGCACCAACTCATCCAACACTCAGAACACTACAAGGTAGTTAGCACTTTAACTCACTTGACAGATGTGGAAACTGAACACGGGACGTTCGGCAATGTGTCCAAGGTCACAGCTCCCCGGGAAGAGGCTTCCTCCACCCCACTAAGGAATTGACTGACTGATTGCTGAGGTAATCATGGGTGAGCAAGGCATTCCCGAGAGTGTGGAACATGCACTGTAGGCCTCCCTACAGGAGGAGAGCACAAAATGCACAGGACGGGGGGAGTCAGAGAGGGAGGAGTGAGGACACAACCACTCCAGCTATGACGAGGGGCCAAGGGGGTCCAGGAGCAGGACAATGGGAAGGCAAAAGAAGGGCAGACACAATGTTAGCAACAGGTGGAACTGTTTAGGACGCACCACACCCAAAAAGCAAGATGACAAGAAGGGCTATGACTCCTGATTGAGAGGAACCACAAACCCTGTTACTATGAATGAAAGCTCAGGATCCCATGATGGTGAATGCCAGCCATAATGCTGTCACTGGACCCAAAAAGTTGAAGCACATACATTCCAGACTCCTGCAGGGGTGGATCCACATTTTGGAGGGCCTGAAACTTACACATTTTACAAGGGCGCTCTTAAAAACAAAATACAGAAGTAGAAAGTGGATAAACAAGAGTGTCAGTAAAAGAGCCTCCGTGAGCTTCTCTCAGCATGTCTCCCTCGGGGTCTGGTTACAGAAGGTCACCGAAACAACCAGTCAGCCAGCCAGCCAGCCCCACATTCTGGTGAGCAGACAGGCTGCAGTTTGGCACC
>NC_060281.1:65279888-65281216 GCF_021613505.1 Equus quagga | reverse complement strand
GGGGGGGGGGGGGATTCAGGGACCACAGCAGCTCCAGGCGCCTCCCTGTCCTCTGGAATCCCTGTGCACACCCATCCAGGAGCCTGGGCGGGGAGAGCACAGAGGAGCCGGAGATCCAACCTGGCCCGTCCTTTTCCCTCCGCCCCCACGGGCCAGGAAAAAGGGCCAGGAGGGGACAGCAGCCCACTGCCATCCACAGCATCCTAGGGCCCAGGATAGCGGACAGAAGTAACTGTACTTTTCTTTTTAAAGACCAACTGAGTAAGCAGTTGGACATTGCTTCCTACATTTTGGTTTACACTCTATCGTGAAACAAACAGAAGACAAAAGCAATAGTTTCATTGAGAGCCCAAGGCTACTGTGAAGCACTAAGAGCTCTAAATTTATTCAAATAACAGTTCTATCAGCTGTTACCTGGTGGCAGAAGTTTTCGGGAGGTACATTACTTAAAAGAAAAAAAAACCACACTAATATTTATTCAAATTCAATTTCCTGAGAGAGCCGGTGTCAAGATGGCAGTGTAGGCAGACTCTGAACTCACCTCCTCCCACAGACACAGCAAATCTCCAATACTCTTGGAACAACCACCCCCAAGAGAGAACAGAAAATTGGGTAGAAAGAACCCCCCACAACAAGGGCCACTGACTGAGGCAGAAGAGGCAGAAATTCCTTTCTGGGAGAAAAAAGCCCCCTTTGCGAGCCACGGCCCTTCCCAGCGAGCCAGGAGCCATCTTGAGGTACACAGCTTTCCCTGGAGGAGCGGGGTCTCTGAGCAGGGCACTGTCACCACAATAACAGCGTTTGGACTGAACACAACAGAGACCAGTGTAATAATATCTGGCCTCACTGGCTATTAACAACAACAGGGAATACCCCCAGAAAAGCTATCAGACATAAGCGGGGGAAGCCTGCTCTTAAAGGGCCCAAGCACAAATTCACCCATTTCAGAAATCAACCTAAAATCACCAGAAAGGTGCACAATCCTTTGGTGAAAAGAGACTCACCCCATAGGCTCTGGGCGCATCTCGGTGAGAGGCGAGGCCTCCCCAGAGACTGAGACAGTGGTGGCGCCATCACTGTGACCAGTACAGGCGTGCTGACACCGACGCTGGCAGACGCCACTGGAGTCCTTCCCTGGCCTGTCAGCCCAGGGTCTGTCCCACCCACTAGAGCACCGATTTAATCCAGCTCAGCCAGGGCAGGCAGCCCACCCTAGGGACCAGCCCCACCCAACAGCAAGCCCTCAGGAAACTCCACATAGGCGGGGTGCCTGGAACCTCTGCCCAGACAAGTGGGTCCACCTCTGCAGGGCAGGGTGTGCACGAGGG
>NC_060281.1:65262288-65279878 GCF_021613505.1 Equus quagga | reverse complement strand
GGGTCCCCTTTAGGGGGTTATGGCACATGCATGGGGCAGGACTGTGTTGATGGTGTGTGTGGCCCTGAGGGTGGTGGGGCTTGTCAGCTGCAGCAGGCTGTGCTACTCAAACAGCCTCATAGGGGATCGGCTCCACCTTCCAAAGCCTGAAACAACTGGGTGCTACCATGCCTGGGGCTGGCCCCACACAGCTACAATCCTGAGAGAGCTGACAACAGCCTTGCTGACTGGAGGCCCATAGCAATTGTGAGCCCCTGAGCCTGGCAACCAGCCACGCTGGGGGCCTACTCACTTAACAGAAAAACTGCAACAGGAATGTGCTATTAGAACTTGAAGCCAAGTGTGCTGGGGCTCCCCAGGCCCAATAAAGTGACTGAAGGGTCTATAGCAGACACATGCAGCTGAGCATTACAACCAGCCGGCCAGGGGGACACCCTAGCCTCCCCATGCACCTGCAGCAAAAGCAACCCTGACACAACAGAAGGACACATGCAGTCCACACAGGGGACACTCCTGGAACATTTGGAACTGGTGACAAGAGGGAAGCAGACTGCTGGGCCTCATAAGGCATCTCTTACATAAGGCCACCTCTCCAAGATTGGGAGATGTAGCTGACCCACCTGATACATACATATAAGCATAGAGAAAGAGGCAAAATGAAGATGCAAAGGAATATTTCCCAAGTAAGGTAACAGGACAAATCTGCAGAAAAAGAACTAAACGAAACAGAGATAATCTACCTGATAAAGAGTACAAACTAAGAGTCATAAGGAAGCTCACTGATCTTGGGAAAAGAATGGATGAACGCAGTGAGAACATCAACAAAGAACTGGAAAATATAAAAAACCACCAATCAGAAATGAAGAATACAATACTGGAAGTGAAAAATTCATTAAAGGGACTCAACAGCACAGTAGATGATACAGAAGAACAGATCAGCGAGCTGGATGAAAGGCTAGAGGAAATCACCCAAGCTGAACAGATGAAAGAAAAGAGAGTTCAAAAGAAAGAGGACAGTCTAACAGACCCCTGGGACAACAACAAGTGCATTAGAATCCATGTTATAGGTGTCTCAGAAGGAGAAGAGAGAGACAAAAAGACAGAGAATCTATTTGAAGAAATAATAGCTGAAAACTTTCCCAACCTAAGGGAGGAAACAGATATCCAGGTACAGGAAGCACAGAAAGCACCAAACAAGATAAACCCAAAGAGGCCCACACCAAGATACACTATAATTAAAATCTCAGGAATTAAAGATAAAGAGAGAATCCTAAAAGGGGCAAAAGAAAAGCAACAAATTACATACAAAGGAAATCCCATAAGGCTATGAGATGACGTCTCAGCAGAAACCTCACAGGCTAAAAGGCATATATTTACACAATATATCACAATATATTTAAAGTGCTGAAAGGAAAAAACCTACAGCCAAGAATACTCTACCAGGCAAGCTTATCATTCAGAATGGAAAGAGAGATAAAGAGTTTCCCAGACAAGCAAAAACTAAAGGAGTTTATGACCAAGAAACCAGCCTTACAAGAAACGCTAAAGGGACTTATTTAAGTGGGGAAAAAAAAAAAGACTACAAATAGGAATGAGAAAATTACCAAAACAAATAAAAAAACAGTAAAATCACTGGTAAAGGCAAATATACAGTAAAAGTAGCAGATCAACCACCTATGAAGCTAGTATGAAAGACAAAAGTACTAAAATTATCTATTTCCATGATAAGAGGATAATGGATATACACGCACAAAAAAGATGTTAAATATGATATCAAAAACATAAAATGTGGGAGGATGGGAGTAAAAGAGTAGGGATTTTAGCAAGAAATCGAACGAAAGAGACCATCAACCTAATACAGATTGTTACATATGTAGGTTATTATATATGAACCTCATGATAATCACAAACCTGAAATCTATAGTAAGTACACAAAAAATTAAGAGAAAGGAACCCAAAGATAATACTAAAAGAAGCCATAAAACCACAAGGGAAGAGAGCAAGAGAAGAAAAATGAACAGAGAAGAACTACTAAAATACCCAGAAAAAATGACAGTAAGTACATTCTTATCAATACTACTTTAAAAGTCAATGGAAGAAATCTCCAATCGAAAGGCAGAGGGTGGCCGAGTAGATTAAAGACAAGACCCATATACATGCTGCATACAAGAGACACTTCAGATCTAAAA
Source organism: Equus quagga (assembly GCF_021613505.1). Taxonomy (NCBI): domain Eukaryota; kingdom Metazoa; phylum Chordata; class Mammalia; order Perissodactyla; family Equidae; genus Equus; species Equus quagga. The sequence continues at coordinate 65,277,689 of NC_060281.1, read as the reverse complement.
ACACAAACTGAAAGTGAAGGGATGGAAAAAGATACTCCATGCAAATGTCAATGAAAAGAAAGCTGGGGCAGCAATGATTATATCAGACAAAATAGACTTTAAAACAAAAACTGTAACAAGAGACAAAGAAGGGCACTACATAATGACAAAGGAACAACTCAACAAGAGGATGTAACACTTGTAACTATCTATTATATTTACTTTTCTTTTTTTTTTAAGATTAGCACCTTCGCTAACATCTGTTGCCAATCTTTTTCTTTTTTTTTCTTCTCCCCAAACCCCCCCCCCCCCAAGTACATAGTTGTGTATTCTAGTTCTGGGTCCTTCTAGTTGTGGCATGTGAGATGCTGCCTCCGCATGGCCTGATAAGCAGTGCCATGTCCATGCCCAGGATCCAAACCGGTGAAACCCTGGGCCACCAAAGCTGGAGTGCATAAACTTAACCACTCGGACACAGGGCTGGCCCCTATTATATTTACAATATAAACATATTAGGAATATATAAAGCAATTATTTCTATTTTTTATTTTTTATATGAGGAAGATTGGCCATGAGCTAACATCTGTTGCCAATCTTCCTCTACTTTATGTGGGACGCCACCACAGTATGGCTTGACGAGTGGTGCTAGGTCGGTGCCTGGGATCCAAACCTGAAAACCCCAGGCCTCCGAAGCAGAGCACACGAACCCAACCATTATGCCACTGGGCTGGCCCCTAAAGCAATTATTTAATATATAAATATATAAAGCAATTATTAACAGACATAAAGGCAGAACTAGACAGCAATGCAATAATAGTAAGGGACTTTAACACTCCACTTACACCAGTGGATAGAGCATCCAAACAGAAGATCCATAAGGAAACACTGGCCTTAAATGACACATTAGACCAGATGGACTTAGATCTATACAGAACATTCCTTCCAAAAGCTGCAGAATACACATTCTTTTTGAATGCACATGCAACACTGTCCAGTACACATCACAAATTAGGCCACAAAACAGGTCTCAATAAATTTAAGAAGACTGAAATAATATCAAGCATCTTTTCTGACCACAACTGTATGAAACTAGAAATCGACTATATGAATAAAATCAGAAAAACCCCAAATACGTGGAGATTAAACAAAATCCTGCTGAACAACAACTGGATCAATGGAGAAATCAAAAAATACCTGGAGACAAATGAAAATGAAATACAACATGCCAAAATTTATGGGATATAGGAAAAGTGGTTCTAAGAGGGAAATTTATAGTACTACAGGCCCACCTCAACAAGAAAAATCTCAAATAAATAATCCAACAGTGTACCTAAAGGAACTGGGAAAAGAAGAACAAACAAAGCCCAAAATCAGTAGAAGGAAGGAAATAATAAAATCAGAGCAGAAATAAATGAAATAGAGACTTAAAAAAAATAGAAAAAAATAGATGAAACTAATTTTGAAAAGATAAACAAAATTGACAAACCTTTAGCTAGACTCACCAAAAAAAAAAGAGGGAAGGCTCAGATGAATAAAATCAGAAATGAAAGAGAGAAATTACAATGGACACCTCAGAAATACAAAAGGTTATAAGAGAATACTATAAAAAGCTATACACCAACAAGTTGGATAATCTAAAAGAAACGGATGAATTCTTAGAATCATACAACTTTCCAAAACTGGATCAAGAAGCAGCAGAAAATCTGAATTGACAAATCACCAGTAAGGAGATAGAAAGAGTAACAAAAAATCTCCCAAAAAATAAAAGTCCAGGATGAGATGGCTTCCCTGGTGGATTCTACCAAACATTCAAAGACTTAATACCTATCTTTCTCAAACCATTCCAAAAAATTGAAGAGGAGGGGAAGCTCCCTAACTTATTCTATGAGGCCAACATTGCCCTGATACCAAAACCAGACAAGGACAGCACAAAAAAAAGAAAATTACAGGCCAATATCACTGATGAACATTGATGTAAAATTCCTTAACAAAATACTAGCAAATCGAATACAATAGTACATTAAAAAGATCATACACCATGATCAAGTGGGATTCATTCCATGAATGCAGGGATGGTTCAACACCCCCAAATCTATCAACGTGATACGCCACATTAACAAAATGAATAAAAATCACATGATCATCTCAATAGATGCAGAGAAAGCATCTGACAAGGTAACAGCATCCGTTTATGATAAAAACTCTGAATAAAATGAGTATAGAAGTACCTCAACATAATAAAGGCCATATATAACAAACCCACAGCTAATATCATTCTCAATGGAGAAAACTGAGAGCTATCCCTTTAAGAACAGGAATCAGACAAGGATGCCCACTTTCACCACTCTTATTTAACACAGTATTGGAAGTCCTAGCAAGAGCAATCAGGCAAGAAAAAGAAATAAAAGGGATTCGAAGTGAAAGTGTCACTATTTTCAGATGATATGATTTTATATAGAGAAAATCCTAAAGAATCCACCAAAAAACTTTTAGAAATAATAAATGAATATGGTAAAGCTGCAGGAAAGAAAAGCAACATACAAAAAACAGTTCTGTTTCTATACACTAACAATGAAGTAGCAGAAAGAGAAATTAAGAACACAATCCCATTTACAATTGCAACAAAAAGAATAAAATACCTAGGAATAAAGTTAACCAAAGAGGTGAAAGATCTGTACACTGAAAACTATAAAACATTGTTGAAAGAAACTGAAGAAGACACAAAGAAATGGAAAGATATTCCATGCTCTTGGATTGGAAGAATTAACACAGTTAAAATGTCCAGGGACCAGCCCAGTGGCTCAGCAGTTAAGTGCACACGTTCCACTTCAGTGGCCCGCGGTTTGCCGGTTCGGATCCGGGGTGCAGACATGGCACCACTTGGCAAGCCATGCTGTGGCAGGCGTCCCACATATAAAGTGGAGGAAGATGGGCATGATGTTAGCTCAGGGCCAGTCTTCCTCAGCAAAAAGAGGAGGATTGGCAGCAGTTAGCTCAGAGCTAATCTTCCTCAAAAATAAATAAATAAATAAAATAAAAAACACAATGTCCATACTCCCTAAAGTAATCTACAAATTCAATGTAATCCCTATCAAAGTTCCAACAACATTTTTCACAGAATTAGAACAAAGCATCCTAAAATTTATATGGAACAACAAAAGACTGCGAATATCCACAGGAATCCTGAGAAAAAAGAAGAAAGCCAGAGGTATCACACTCCCTGATTTCAAAATATACTACAAAGCTATAGTAATCAAAACAGCATCGCACTGGCACAAAAACAGACACAATGATCAATGGAACAGAATTGAGAGCCCAGAAATAAACCCACGCATCTATGGACAGCTAATTTTCAACAAGGGAGCCAAAAACATAAATGGAGAAAGGAAAGTCTCTTCAATAAATGGTATTGGGAAAACTGGACAGCCACATGCAAAAGAATGAAAGTAGACCATTATCTTATACTTTCCTCTGAGATTGAGAACAAGAACGTACCCATCAGCACTTCTAGTCAGCACTGTATTGGAGGCCAGCAAAACAAGGCAACTAAAAATAGAAAGCATAAGAACTAAGGGAAAACCATCATTATTCAAGATGGCATGACTGGGTGCAAAGATAATCCAAAAGAATCTACGGAGAAATTATTAGAATCAATAAGTAATTAGGCAAGATAATGGGATACAAAGTCAACATACAAAACCTCATTGTATTTCTAGATGTTGAAACAAAAACAAAATTTACAGCAGACACTATTTACATTAGCATCAGAAAACTGACTACCTAGCAATAAAAATAACGAAATACGTGTGAGACCTCTACACCAAACCCTACAGAACATGACTGAGAGAAATTAAAGAAAATCTAAATAGTAGAGGGATAGACCATTTTCATGGATTAAAAGACTCAATATTGTAAAGATATCAAATTCTCCCCCAAAATGACGTATGGATTCCAATTTGCAATCTCTGGCTTATCCAGATCCATCTTACCTTTAAAGTTTTCAAAACCTATCACTCCAGATTAAGGAAACATTCCCTATAACTACCAATCATGATGCTCGGTCAATTTAAAATCACGTGTTTACATGCTGCCCTTGACAGACTGAGAAGAGCACACTCCACACAAAGCTTTTGCTTAAGACTGAAAATCACCTCTTAATCTGTTCATCTTTAAAACTGCTGGAACAAGTATTGTTTGCCAAATTAATCTCTTATTAATTTTCATCTAAACACAAAATTCTGCCATTCCTGTTTAACTGTGGACACAATATGATCTAAGGTCCTACAGCTGATATGGCCCCCAAGCTCTGCAAAGCCACTTTTCAGTATTCTTTTGGACACGATCCATCAGTGGACCCCACCCTGATTGAACACTACCATCAAACAGGAGCTGTAAAGAACCACAATGATGCTGTGGCTCCCGGCTAAATGCATCAGAATCCCAGGGAACAGGACGCCAGCTTCCAGTATTTTTCACAAGCTCCCAGCGCGATCTCACATGCAGCCACGGCTGAGCCCTGAGTTACAAACAGCAAGAGAGAGAGGCACAGAGACAGACAGACAGATACACTTACTTCCTTCTGGGTTTGGTGCAGAAAGAATGATGCTGTGATTTTTCTTCACATCTTCAACATACTGAGCTATTTTAGCTACACTGGTTCTGATCTCCTCAACCTAGGAGAAACATAAAAAGTCATCACTGGTGTCACAAACTCAAACTTGCTACCACTTTTCATGCCCTAAAAGGAGAAAGATAAAGGAGGGAAATAAATGAATAATCACCACACAAAGAAACTAAAGCCTTCTCCCATTCTCACATTGATAATCATTTAATTTAAACAATAAAGAAAGTACCACACTAAGATGTATACCTCTATGGCTAAGGCAATATCAGTCAATACTTGCCAGGAGAATCTATTATTTATTTATTGCAATCGAGGCCCAAGCATGACCCCAGACGATGCCCACGAGAAGCACAGCTGTTGATGCCAGCACTCCATGCGATCACGGGAAACGCACCCTCCACAGCACGCTGATGTAATATTCTGGTGGGGGGAGGTGTTTTCAGTTGACAAGGCAAAGCCTTCAGAGTCATCATTCTTTACCACTAATAGTCTAAACTATTCAATACTTGTTTTAGTATGTAATGTCCTCATTAGCAAGATTTGTCCAGATAGATACATAACATTATCTTCAAAAACCTCCGTGGGAGGCTGAAGAATGTCCCCCTACAACGTCCAGGTCCCATCCCTGGAACCTGTGAACATTGCCTTATACGGTGAAAGAAACTGCAGATGTGATTCCACAAAGACTCCTGAGATGGGGGTTATCCTGACTCTCCACGTGGGCCCTCAGCACAACCACAAGTGTACTCAGAGAGAGAAGCAGATGGAGATGTGGCTGCAGAGGAGGCCAACGTGACCACTGAAGCAAGATGCCACGCAGCTGGCTCTGAAGATGGAAGACGGAGCCATAAGCCCAGGAAGGCAGCTCCAGCGCTGGACCAGGCAAACATACATACAGATGCCCCCAGAGCCTCTGGGGGCACGACCCTCTGATGCCGTGGCTTCATCCCAGTGAAACCGTTTTGGACTTCTGGCCTCCGGAACTCTAAGAGAGTACGTCTGTGCTGATTGAAGCCACTGAGTTGGTGGTAACTGGCGACAGCAGCCCTAGGAAACCGGTGCAACTTCTCTAAAGACTCAGGAAATCCCAAAGCCCGTCGACGGAGGACTTGTTCTACTTTCTACACGTGGTGAAAACAACAGTACAACTATATGATGGAACACTACGGAACTGTAACAAAGGATCTCAGGATATACTATTAGGTTAAAAACAAACAACCAAAAAACTAAACACACAAGTGCAGAACAGTGTATGTAGCATGTTAACAACGATGTAAGAAAGAGGTCAAAATAAGCACAGACACTGACATTTACATTAAGAAACACTGAGTCTAAGGCCATTCCATCCTGAACAAGCCTGATCTCATCTGACCTCAGAAGAAATACTGAATGTCTAACAAGAAACTTAAAAAAGGTGTTGCCATCGAGTGGAAGAGGAAAGAGAACAGGGCAGATAAAAATAGCAGTGGGAGCGAGGTTTCTCTATGTCTGTGTATCTTTTCACATCATTTTGATTTTTGAAAAATGTGAATGTATGCCCCACTCAAGAAACAGGTAAAAACATTGAGAGTTAAGAACCCTATAGACTAGAGCAGCAGTTCCCAAATTTTCAGGTCTCAGGACCTCTTTAATTCTTCAAAGTTACTGAAGACCCCAAAGAACTTCGATTCATGTAGGGTATAGCTATCTGTAAACACCATGTTGGAGACATTGCTTAAACACTTATTAATTCACTTTAAAACAGTAATTACAAACCCACTACATGTAGTGGTGCCTGTCCACATCCTAATCCTGTGACTGCTGCCTTCCACGGCAAAGGGGACTTGGTGGATTTGATTAACTTAAGAGTCTTGAAATAGAAGACTATCCTGGATTATCTGGGTTGCTCCAACACAACCACAAGAGTCCTTATAAAACAGAGGCAAGAGGACCAAATTTAGAAAAAAGAGATGGGATAACAGAAGCAGAGGCTGGAGAGATGACATGCTTTAAGGTGGAGGAAGGGGACGCAAGCCAAGAACGCAGGCACCTCTAGCAGCTGGGGAAGGTAGGGACATGGGTTCTCCCCGGGAGCTTCCAGAAAGAACCAGCCCCGCCCCCACCTTGCTGTGGGCCTGCACACCCGTCTCAGACTGCTGAGCTCTGGAACTGTGAGATGAGAAATGTGTGCTGTGTTCAGCCACTAGGTTTGTGGTAATTTGTTACCGCAGCAGCAGGAAACTAATGCACATGTTAACATAAATAACATATTTTTATGGAAAAAACAGTATTTTCCCAAAAATCAGTGAAAATAAGAGCTGTGATTTATATTTTTCTGCAAATCTAATTTCTAGCTTAATGGAAGGCAGCTTGATTCTGATATCTGCTTCTGTGTTCACTATGTTGCCACATTACACACTTCACGCAGCCTCTGGAAAACCCCATCACTGCACACTCGTGAGAGAATGAGAGGAAAAAGACAAACCACATCTCAGAATTCTTATGGAAATAGTTTTGACCACAAGAACTCCTTGAAAGGGTCTTAGGGACCCCTGGGACCCCTGGCCCAAGCCCCAGACCGCGTTTTGAAAAGCAAGGTGTCAGAGAGTCTAACACAGAATTCTACTTTCACAGAACAGTGACTAGCTATTTCATTAGGCCTGAGTGCTATTTACATACAATTTCTATAGAACTTCATATACCTCACATAACGTAATTTTATTAATCGTGTAAAAACAATACGTAAAATAAAAACTGATTCTCTTAAAATTTTTGCTATTTTATTATGAAGGCTTAAACACAAGTCCTGACATTTTGGTCTTAGCACACAGATCTACATTTCAATTAGCCATCTTTGAAGGACTATTTCTGAAGTAACTTCAGCAGTACACATCTGTCACAAAATAGAAAAAATATTAACTCTTGGAGATTCTGCAATGTATACACCAATATCTCCGCAGCAGAAGCCTCAAAGTGGCCCCAAAAGAAAAGGAAACTGTTAGGCCCCCAGCTTGGTACCAGGAGGGAAGTGCCGTCGTCACTGTGGTGCCAGCTCCCATTTATGCCTGTGAATGACACGACACAGGGTTTCTCTGTCCATTCCAATTCATCTTCACAAAAAGGAGAGCGCCTGGCCACCTGTCAGAGCAGTCTCAGTCTTAACCAAACACTGGTCATGTGCAAAATTCCTATCTTCGGCAATGTTCTACGTGATAGTTATGGTCTGAATGTCATTTTCTAAATATGAGTTTGTATTAACAAAGATCATTTGCTTCTCTATTGTCTAAGCAGTCATTTCACAGAAATTAACTATAAAATAAATAGCCTACTTAACAAATGAAAACGCCAAACTTTAGAATCAGTTGCTCTCAAACCTTCCTAACACAAGTCACTTGTTTTTGTCTGCATCTTCCAGACACCCACAGCCAAAACGGATTAGCATTGCTTAACAAAGACCATAGCTTAAGACATTCAGTGACAGTGACGGATTGTGCATAATTCTTCTATCAAGTATAGGAACAACATTTAATGGTAGGAGATTCTTTAAAATAAGAAATACGTTTTTACAAAGAACTGATATGGAAGAATTAAGCTTCCAGGTAAGGGGGATAAAATCAGAAAAATAAGGATTTCACAAAGTGGGTAAGTAAGCTAAAAACAAAAAAAGAGTCTCATTTCAAAGTGAAATCAGGAAATTCAGTATCTCACCTCTTTTGTACCTGAAAGTAAGTTCCTGTATCTCACAATTTAATTTCATGTTTTTTCCATTAGAGAAAATTAGGAAGTAACATAAGTACTTGACACTCACTGACTAGGTATTCCATAAATTCTGGCTGAATCTGGAAAACTGGTAACTTGTAATATATTTTCTTGAACATAGAACATATTTTCCAATCCACGCATTGATGGACTGTTTAGACCGTCAATGGATTTAGCAGTCAGCTGAAACTACGAGACTTGATTCAGCACAATCACAATAAATCCTGCACATGAGGTTTTCATTATTAAAAAATTACCCTGGACACATGTTTCTTTTCTTCACTGTTGACATAGCCAAAATATTTGTTCTGTTATTCAATTTCAAAAATTTGAAATATGCAAAATTTGATCAAATATTACTTAGGTTTAAGAATTTAAACACGGTGTAAGCCTAAAAACCTCCCTGGGAGTGAAGAGGGAGGGGAAAGGCCTTGTGGGGAAGCCCGAGAGAACCGACAAGGTGCAAGGTCAGATCCAAGGGGCACAGGTCCAGAGTGCGCTGAGACCTCAGAGAAAGGCCAAACTGACCATTGCAACAGCAAAGCCGAGCTTCCACAATCACATATTTGCTCAGGTCTAAGACTTCTCAGGGGACAGTCCCATGTGACCTAGAGTCTGATATTTCCAAACGTGGAAAACTTCTCAGGAGAGGAATGTAAAATTCAATCAAAGATTTTAGAAAATATACAACGTGAGCCCTTTGAGCTATGCGATCAACATATGGGGACTCACTCCCACTCTGTGGAAGGAAAGCACGAGAAGCGCTGGTGAGCCTGTGCACGCCTGACTCAGCAAACCCAGCAGCTGGAGGCACCACTGCCACTAGGACCTCCCCTCTCCACAGGACCACGCGGCCCTCAGTCTGGAGAACAACACTGATCGTAGGTGGAAAACTTTAAAAAGTCTATCAGAGGGTGTGGCAGGATGTCCCAGAGGGGACCTGCACTTGGAGGAAGTGCCATCTCCACACCCAGGTACAGGTCAGGGAAGAAGTCTGAGCACATCAGCAGGCAGAACCGCCTTGCCACACGCCACCCGGCCTATGTGCATGAGTTTCCTCATGTGGGGAGCAGAAAGGTGTGCTGCCCTCCACATCCACAATTCTACCATTCTCATCCAGCCCCCCAAGTCTATCCAAGAAGAATGGCTCAATATTAACGAATATTTAACAGCACTAAAAATTCTAGAGAATCTAAATAATTCAAACAGCAACTTTTTAAAATACTAGTTTTAATATTATTTCAAAATTACAAATACAATAATATAACTGTGTTTAAAGAATAAAGTCCAACTGGGTTTCATTAAATGACTCTTACCTGATGGAAGAAATCATCCATAAAATGGTCCTTTTCAACAACGACAGTTGTGTCCCCATCATCGTTTTTCCTACACTAAAATGGAAAACATAAAATGTAAAATTCAGTTTTAAAAAAATTTCACGTACGCACAAACAGTGACTTAAAAAAAAAGCAATTAGGGACCTACAAGATGTCAGCTCACTAAAGCACCAACTGCCACAAGCCAGCAGGGCAGCCAGAGAGGATGACAATTCAATTCTGCAAGACTTTCAACGGGACAGACGACAGTTACAGCAGAGTGGGGAGGCAGGCAGCCCTGGGGAAGGGAAGGCCACTTCTCCAGGAACAAGAGCCGGAATTCTCAGAAGCGAGCAACGCAGAAACATTCATCTTCACTAAGTCAGTCATTGTACCACCAGCTGGTTTTATCTTCAAGAAGTGAAACTGCTTGTATTGCATGTTTTCTATAAAGATTAGAGATACCGACACCACAAGCTCCTTTCTAGAGTACATAACAATTTTCAAGGAACTTTCACATGCATGCGCTGGCGTTCATCATTTTTCCTAAGTAACTCGCAGCCATGCCCACACTAATCATCGATACACACTTTAATAAGCAAAGACTTGGTAACATCAAAGTAACATCAAAGAATAAAGAATTAGGAGATATTCTAGGCAATGGTTCTCAAACTCGAGAATCATCTGGAGGGCTGGGCCTCTGACTCGGCAGGTCTGAGGTGGGGCATTCTATGCAATCTTGAACATTCTAGAATGTTGCTGCATTCTAACCAGTTCCAGGTGATGCTGCTGGTCCAGGGACCGACTTGAAGTACCATCCTTCTGGGCAGGCAAAATAATCTAGCAGTGAAAGTGTACATTAGGAAGAAAGCAACTTCTGTCCTGCAGCTGCATGGGAGGGGAGACAGGAACACCAGACCCGGGGAGCTGACCTCTGAATCACTAGATATTTATCAAAGATGCGTGACGTAGCATCCGTCGCAGAGGCCTGTGGGATTAAGAGAAAAAGAGAAGAAAACCCGCCAGAAAGCGCAGTGCAGGGAACTGCTCTGTCTCCCGGAGGACACAAGGGAGGACACTCGGGATGAGTCGGCTCAGTTCCAACCTTGCCACAGCTGAAGCGGCAACGGATTCGGGAATTCTCATAACCCTGAGGAAAATCGAAGTCTTTACTCACTGAAAGTCTGAAGTATAGCTGTATTCATCTACAAGCCAGGAGTAAGCTGGAAACAAGACTCTACTAAAATTTAGCTAAGAAAAATCTGCAAAATTGAATAAACGTGTTAAGAAAGCACCATACGTCCTCCCTCTCCCCCATCAAGGCCCTCACTAAGGCGATAATTCTCACGGCCCCAGGGAGGTCTCTCAACATCACCTCTCCTAGGCTGGGTCTCTTCTGGGCATAGATAAGACAACTCAGGTGGAGTGAAAGGGACAGAACCGACTTTGTCTAAGCTGGAGAGGGGTGAGCCCCTGACACAAGGGGCTGCTGGAGAAGGATGTACAGAATCCTGACACCCCAGGTGACACAGCACACTGGAGTGGCGGAGGCCATCATCAAGGAGAAGGCAGAAATCTCCCTCACAGGATTATGTTGACACCGCAGAGCTGCAGGGGGATGGACCCACCTCCAGAGATGCACCTGCACGCTCCACAGTCTCCCCAGGGCACCCACCCGGAGCAGTTTTCCCATCAGTGCCCTGACTGACACTGAGCCGCCACCCTGCAATCGCCTGACACCAGCGGTGGAGAAAGAGGCCGGAATTCAACAGTAGTGCTACTGAGAATGCTGCATTTGTGCTGTGTCAGCAGGACATGTACTCTGGGTTGAATTGTGGCCCCCAAAAATAGATGTGGAGAGCCTAACCCCAGCACCTCAGCATGTGAACCATATTTGGAAAAAGGGTCCGTGCAGTGCAGTTAGTTAAGATGAGGTCATGCTGGAGGGGGGTGAGCCCTTCACCCAGTATGATTCGTGTCCTTATAAGAAGAGACAGAGACACAGGGCAAGACGGCTGAGTGACGAGAGGAGCAGAGACTGCAAGGATGCATCTGCAAGCCAAGAAACACCAAGGGCTGCCAGCCACCACTAGAGGACAGAAGAGGCAGGAAGGACCCCCCTAGACAGGTTTCAGAGGGAGCATGGCCCCACCGACACCTGAATTTCAGACTCCTGAGCTCCAACACATTTCTGTTGTTTTAAACCACCTGACTTGCAGTACGTCGTTACGATAGCCAGAGGACACTACTACACAAGCAAGGACTGAAGCGTACCGGCACCATCCCTTCTCTAGCCAACTGTGCTAATTGAGGAGGACGTTTATTCTTTAACTCTCAGCATGAAAACAGTGTCATCTGGAAGAAAGCACGCTGTATCGGGAGTCACAGATCTGGATTCTAACCTGCTTACCCGCAGCCCATGCACTCCTCTGAGTCTGTCTCCTGGTCTATGAAGCGAGACAACACTGGCCCCACCTCCTTCAGAGATGGGGCTGTGAGGATAACTACCTGTCCGTGTTTCCTGAGGGGCTTTATTTTCACAGGGAGCACAGAAAGCAACAAAGGCTTCTATAATCATTTCTAGTCCATGTTCTTAATTCTAAGCAAAGCAGCACTTACATCAGCAATCAGCTAACAAGTAACAGAAACTAATGTTAAGGCAAACCCACAAACGCTCCAACACTCTTCTCCAGGAGCCCGCATCAATGGAAGAGAGAAGCAAGCCGCTAGTGGTACTGAGTGCCAGCGCCCCCGGGCTCAGGCAGCACGCCATGTGCACGGTCCCCCGGACTCCTCTACCACCAACAGCTAAGGCACATGGTCCCATCTCCACTTCAGTGAGAACACAAACAAAATGGTTTAGGCTGTGCCCAATCTCAGAGCTAAAAAGTGGCAAAGCCAGTACTGGAATCCAGGTCTGTTTGACTTCACAAAATCTACCACCTTAACAATTCCACCCTGCTGACTCAAACACACTAAGAGCTGTCCTTTCCCTCTAGTCCCCAGCTGTCGCGCAAATGAAAGTACTTTCCACACACGTTCCCATTAATTCCATTATCCCCACTTTGCCAGGAGGAGGCCGCGGCACCGAGGAGTTGAGGGAAGGCCCTCCATCACCCAGAGCTGGGACTGCCTGTCAAGCTGACTCCAAACGCCCTGGCTCTGGAAAACGCACCATCCACCTCCTCTCAAAGGAAAGGGCTTCACTGAAGTCATCCAATTCTGCCACTCCAGGCAAAGCCTGGCCACCAGGCTCTCCTCCGAACTCCCCATGGTGGCCTCACCACTCACCTTCCCCAAAATGTACGGAAACCCCACTCGGTGGTATGCAATCTTCCTAACTGGGTTGTATGTCACCATTTCTCTTCTCAGCTGCAGGGTCTCGGAAGAAAATGAATGTGTCTTGTACGGCTCAGGGCCAGGAACAACAGGGTGAAATATCATCATATAAGCAGTTAACTTACTGTGAAGTCAAGCAAATAAGCCAGGGGAGGGGAGAGAATGAACATGGATATGACTCCGTAGTGCTGGCGATTCTGCTCGTGGTCCAGAGTACAAGAGAGATGAGAGACACAGCTGCCCCATGTGATTCACAGGACACTCGCCGCTCACCACACAAAGTCATTCTCGTTCACAGACGCCTAGTTTGTGTTTGTTTTATTTTTTGTTATAGAAAATTACAAACATATACAAAAGTAGAAGGAATACTATAATGAGCCCTTGGTACCCATCGCATGGGTCCAATGATGATCAATCTACAGACTGTCTTGTTTCACCTGACAGCCCCCACTACCCCCACCCCCAGGGCACTAGATCCCTCACAAAAGATGACAACGCAGCCAAAAACCCAAGCTCACGACTTCACCTGCCACTCCAGGCAAGAAGTTGTCATTTACCTCGGCGCCCAGGAGAGACGTCTCTAACACCACACTTGCCCTAAGGAGAATCGGTGCTTTTACTATTGCACTTTTCACACTATATCCCGACCCCACTCCAGCAGGCAGCGAATACACAATTACTACAGAACCTCAGTCCCTCCTCGACTCTCTGGAACTCGTGCATCATGCATCGATCGTCTTTACTCACAAAGTCCCTCACTTGCTGGCAAGTTATTTGCTCTCCGCCTGTAGACATGAAACAGCCAGATGACTAGGAATACATTTTTTCTACTGTCTTTTTTTACTCTTATTTTTAAACTTTTACTTATATTTCTTATTTCTACCTGGAATTCTCAAAACTATTAGATATTAGGAAATAGACCCAGTAATATGGTCTTAGCTTTTCCATCCGTAAAAAAAAGAAACAAAGAAAATGACTAACAAAACCATTACTGGCCCATCTTCACCCAACGCCCATGTTCAACCTTTCCGGCTGAGACAGTGTAACGCCTGCACAACAGCTGCCGCTTCTGACAGTCCACTTATTGCAAATGACAAAATGACCTGTGGCACAGCCTTCACCGAAGCAGTGCGAATGTTCTCCAATACGACACACTGGACTTCCAGAGAGTCAAAGTGCAAGACAAACATTCAAATACCAACATTCCGTTTCTGGTAAATTTTAAAAGAATTCTCCTTACAAGTAGCACTATATTAAAATACAATTCTCCCTATATGAAAACTATTGTCGGGAAGAGACAGCAAGCAGCTCCCATGTTTAGAGACTACTTAGCAGAGATGAATAATCGTTCCCTGGAATGCTCACTGTTTAGATTTCAACCGAAGCTGAATTATCACAAAGTAGGAGAATCCAAGGCTAGAGGAAACACTGGCTGTTTTCTCCACATACATTACACTAGGGCCTTGAATACAAGTAATAATGGTGGGGAATGAATTAAACCATCTTAAAGTGTGTACGGTGGTTACTGTAGTACCTTTGCTGCTAGGATAGATGAATTTCTTTTTCAAAATTAAATCACTTGAGTAAAAACAGTAAAGAATGTTTGTAATTAAATACAGGTAAAAGCTGACTGTTGGCCAGTTTGTAATTATGGTGCCAAATGTAACATGCCTTTCTGGTATTTTTATATAATTAGTTACAGTTTAATACTCTATAGCAAAATGTTACATTGTTTCATGTTCTTATATTTTTACTACATATTTCTCTCCATTATTAATATTATATAAATACTATTTGCAGGTACTTAGAGTTCACATAAATAGTATTGTGCTGAACAAAGCCTTCTGCAATTTGGTTTTTTTCTCTCAATGGTATGTTTGAAGATTTCTCCTTTTCTCTCACTTTTGCTCCTCCTGACAATCAAACCAGTTATCTTTTGTCTTTCACACTAATTTGTCCCCACTTCAGAGCCTTTGGACTCACTGTGCCTTCTGCCCAGATCTGTTCCCGCTCGCTCCTTCCTCTCATTCAGATCTCAGCTCTAAGAGACTCACCCTGACTGCCCTGTCCACAGTGCCCACGCCCATGCCCACACCCCTGTTCATTTCCTTCACAGCACTTAGCCCAAAAACATTTTACTGCGCATTTACTTCACTGCTTCACGTCCACTCCCCCACTACAAGTTTCACGGGAGCAAGGACTTCATCTGTTTTTCACAACTCATGCACCACGCCTAAAACAGGGCCTGGAACACAGCACCCTTCAGTAAAGATAGCTGAAGGAATGAATGAAGAGCAAAGAGAGGGGACCAAGATGTGGGAGTGGAAAGGGGAAGAAGCACATGCAGAAGGACAAAGAAAGGCAAGAAACAAAGACAGACACACCTGGCTGAGATGAAGCGGGTG
>NC_060281.1:65258176-65262278 GCF_021613505.1 Equus quagga | reverse complement strand
CTGAGATGAAGCGGGTGCGAAATGGACAAGACACGAAGGGCAGAGACGATCTCGGCTGCTGGCTCGCTAGTCCCTAGTTCCATTCCCTCATGAGGTCTGATGGCACATTCTGCCCTCGAAGTCTAAGGCCCCATTCTACCTTTTAATAAATCTCCCTTTTCTGTTTTAGCTAACGGGCTTCTGTCCCTTGCAACTGAAAGAGCCCTGAAGACAACAGTCTCTAGAGTCATCCACATTTTTCTCACGATGAGTATTTGCAAACGGAAACACATCAATTCAATAAACACCTGGCAGGTGCTCTGTGCAGAATACTGAGGCTTCAGAACAAAACTGACAGCACAAGTCTGCCCTGGAAAGGGTGAAGAGTCTGGGGGAGGGTGCAGGAAGAAAACAGGACTGCATCTGTGCTTGGAGAGAGGAAGATGGCCATCTCTGGGGACATACGAGGGAAGGAGGGTAGGAAGACTTCCTGGGGGCAGTGAGCAGGCTGGGACCAACAGAAGGTGTGAGGCAGACAGAGAAAAGTGGAGAGAGAGAGATGTCCAGTGGTTTTAGACTCAGGGAGCAGCATGCAGAAAGGCATGGAAGGAGGAGGCTGCGCCAGGCCCAGCACAGTGTCTTATGACTGGCCCAAGGTGCTCTGTGGGAAGTGAGGGTGCTAAAGACGAAACCCATTTATGAATTGCCTCTCTCTTAGGTTTTCTATTCCTTAAATTCAGAATAGACTTGCAGTTAAAACCAAGAATTATTAATCTGTGGAAATGTAGAGCTTTTGCTATCTTAAAAAATGGGACACAATGTATGCAAACAGATACATTTATTATAGTTAAGAATAGAGAAGCTATAGATTCCACTGTGGCAATTGTTTACATGATGATAAACATATTAAAAGTTGGCAGGAATGAATAAACTATGAAATTCTAAACTATAAACATATGCATATATAAAATTATAAATACATTATAAAATTCTTAGTAGCTTAAGTTTCAGTGAAATATTTACCAAAAAATGCTTTATTTTATAAGTCGAATCTGAGTCTTTACTGCATAACATTCTGCACCACCTACGCAATCTAAGCTGTCGAAAAACAACTTTAGAAATATCTGGGCAGTTTTTCCTGCCCTTTAAAAAATTCTATTTGCAATTCATTACCTTGAACCCAGCGATTAAAAATAGTAAGTTCCTGGGGCCGGCCAGGTGGTATAGTGGTTAAATTCACACGCTCTGCTTTGGCGGCCCAGGGCTCACAGTTTCGGATCCCAGGTGCGGACCTAGCATCACTGGTCAAGCCACGCTGTGGCGGTAGCCCACATAAAGTAGAGGAAGAAAGGCACAGATGTTAGCTCAGCGACAACCTTCCTCACAAAAAAAACAAAATAAAAACAGTAAGATCTCATTTCTCTTGGGTCTACTAATGAATATCACGTCGATACTTTGTGTTTCTGTCAATTATCCTGCAAACAATTCCCATGGTTGAAATCTGTAGTTTCTCTATGCCTAACTGTAATAAACATACCAATTTGCATACACAAACTTTAAAAACCAAAGTAATCAAAACATATTTGGAACCATTATCTGGTAGAACAGCTATTCCATTTTGATTTGCTTACATCCTGAAATGTGTTTCATTGTGCCTTCTTCCCTCTTCCCTCCCCAGATCACGTGCAACCACAGCACACACTCAATTCATTTTTGTGTCTCTGCACCCAGCACATTACCTCATAGACAGCACTCAAGTGTCTGTTGGACAGGTAGTTCTTTTACTTTTTGTATATCAGAAATATCCTTCTGAATTTAGAGTCTAGGAGATCTTCGGCAAGTCACTTAAACTTTCTGTGACCAAATGAACTGGTTGCTCAAAAACAGAACCATTGGTTAGAAGCACCTGAATCTACATTTGACAAGTTATATTGGGCAGACTAATTTTGAAGTCCTTTCCAAGTAGTTATCAGCGGTAATCTTTTTTTCAGGAGGAAGCATTAACAGCCAATAAAGGAAACTTTTTAGAGGCATCACAAATATTTCGTCAGTGTGGACACTGTTGACGAGGCATTTTAAGCTTAAAATTAAATATCAAACTTTACGTAGAAAAAAAATCAGCCATTTAGAAACATGGTTGCGAACACTCAACTACTCCAAGAACTACCCGGAAGGGATACATTTCCTGGGAGACAAAAGCAGTTATCTTTTATATCTGATAACTTTAAGAGGAGTTTTTAAATATTAAAATTTATTAAACTTTAAGTATGTCAAATTCAATTTTAACTTACTATTTTATCCTAGAGAGAAGATTGCTTTTTATAACTTCCTAAAAACATTTAAAAACTAATAAATATTCATAGCACTTATAATTACATAGTATTTTCTCTCTCCCTTCTTCTCCCCGAGTGTCACACCTAGGAGATAATCTTATATTTCACAACTCCCTCTCTGAGTAGACAAGAGACACACTATTATCCCCATTTTATATAGAGGAAAATTGAAGTTTTGAGAGTTTTAAAAATTATTTGCCCAAGATGAAACAATTCCAGAAGCAGAAACTTCCACTCATTTGCTCTAAAACTGCTCAGTCTCCTCCTCTAGAGCAGGATGATACTGGACTAGAGAAGGTTACTTCTAGCTCTAAAATTCGAGGTCAAAAACAGGTTTACATGTTCTTCCTGACACTGCTGCAGTAAGAGCTGGTATATATGTAAACTTAAAGAGTGATAAATAACTGCCTTACTTATTTTTTGCCAAGCCAGGAAAAGCTGCTTATAAACTCTACTGACGTCTTTTTATGATTCTCCAACAATATTACATAAATTTAGCCATCTTTTGCTAAAACAATTACAGCTCTCATGTTCAGATACATTCAGCATTTCTTCACTGAACAAATACTTGAGCTACGACTCAGGGCTCGGAAAGACTGTAAAGTGAGATAACGCAACAGCAATTTGCTATGGTTAACATGATGTTGATCTGCGAACGGCAAAGGTCAAAACATTTGACAATAAAAAGGGAAGGAAAGAAAAATCACTATGAAGAAACTTTCTCGGAATGAGTGTAAAGTGTAATTTCCATGATCCTAAGGATGAATAAGTCACTGCCTTTCTGAACTAGGGTTCCTCATCTGACCCCCAGAACACAGACAACGATTTGAAAGCCTGTTCTCTCTACTCTCCAAAGCATGGGTCATCACTGGCCCCAATCTAGAGGCGAAGGAGAGAACTCAATTCACTACACACAATGGACGCCTTAGGCCAGGAGGCCTAGCACTCTGCCCCGAGGCTGCCAGGCTTCCGAGGGCAGGGGCTTTCTCTGCGTCCTGGGAAACAAACCTGCAGACATTCGGCGTTAATTACTACCTGTATCTCTAAAGAACAAAGTCACCACGAGTTCTGTCGACCTACAATGTTTCAACTCTTCCACATTCTACAAACCCCCGCCACAGGCGGGCTGTCACCCTCTCATTCACAGCGCTGGCACTGTAAGGCGCGCAGAACTCCTAAGGGACTGCTCCCCCGTCCCCGCAGGCGCGGGGATGCGCGGCGGGGACTCACCGGCACCTGCGCGGGGGGCGGCTAGGGAGCCCGCGCCCGGCCGGTGCTCACAAAGCGCGCTCCTCGCCGGGCAACAGGGGCCGGTCTGCACCGCCTCGCCCGGCGCCCACGTCCACGCGGCCCGTGTGCACTAACCCGCTGCCAACTCCGGAGCTCCCACCGCGCGGGGACCAGCCGCTGCGCCGGGGCGGACGCCCAGCACGGTGGACCGGCCGCGCTTCCACGAGGGGTTTCCGGCCGCGGTCCGCGCCGTGCCAGGGCTCAAGCAGGGCGCAGGGACGCGGGGCCGAGGCCGGGGAACCACCGCGCTGGTGCAGCACCCAGCTCCCCATCCGCGGAGGCGAGGCCGGGGACAGTCCGCCTCTGGCCGTCGGGCCGTCCGGGGCGGCGCACGGCACCCGCGCGGGGCTGCGGGACAGCCCGCTCCGCGCTCCCCGCCCTGCACGGCGCCGCCGCCCGCGCGCCCGCCCGGCCCGAACCGCTATCCGCCCGCGCTCACCGCCGTCAGGTCCGGCAGCCGGTCCCGCATCCCCGCGGGCCGGGCGCCGCGCCCCGCCGCT
>NC_060281.1:65240306-65253176 GCF_021613505.1 Equus quagga | reverse complement strand
CCTGCCGCCCTCCCCTCGGGCCGGCGCTGCCACGGCAACCGCGCCCGCGCGCTCTGCGCATGCCCGGCCCGCGCCGCGCCCCGGCCCACGCAGTCTGCGGGAGCCTTCCTGCGGGAATACCGCGGCCCGAGGGGCGGGGCCTAACGGAAAGGGGAGGGGCCTGGCGGGCGGGGCGGGGCGGGGAGGGGCGGGGCCTAGCGGAGGAAGGGCGGGGCCTTTCGCGGAGAGAAGGTGCCTGCCAGGGACGAGAGGAGGCGGCTCTGGTGGAGGAGGGGAGGGACCGGCCGGGGAGTGGGTAGGGCCTGCGGAGGAGGGGAGGGGCGTGGCCTTCGGGGGCCGGCCGGGCAGGGGCGGGGCCGGGCCGAGCCGAGTTGTACCCTAGCCCGGTTTTCCCGGGTCAGCTAGATGTCCTGTTTGTCCGTCCTTGATTTGTTTTTGTTTTTGTGCGTTCGAACTCATTTATTTTTAAAAATCGTGAAAAATGTAGTG
Organism: Equus quagga; assembly: GCF_021613505.1. Lineage (NCBI taxonomy): Eukaryota > Metazoa > Chordata > Mammalia > Perissodactyla > Equidae > Equus > Equus quagga. The sequence continues at coordinate 65,252,687 of NC_060281.1, read as the reverse complement.
ACAAATTTAGCAAGGCTATGGAAATGATGAGCTGGGTGCAGCTTTGGATGTACCTATCCTGAACAGGCTTTCTCTTCAAGCAGCCGCAGCAGCTTTTTGTGTGAATAAAAGAGAGAGACATAATATCTAAGGGACATAACTAAAATTTAAGGAATATAAATCAAAATGGCCCGGGGTGGTAATATGCAGAGACCCAGGCCTCGGGATGCAGTTCTAGTGGGAGAAACAGACAACGCAGAAGCAGACAAATAAATAAAATGGGTGAATGGGCATAGAGGAAAGCTGAGAGCGGGGTGGCTACATCAGACAGGTGGTCACAGAGGGTGCAAGAGTCTAGGCCAGCAACAAGAGGGAAGAGTCCCAAGACCATCCTCACTTCTGACACCAACTGCAAGTTCTGGAGGTCCCCAAAACCACCCAAGGGCAATAATCCGCAAGAAGGACTCACAGAATGCACTGAAAACTCTAATACAGACGGTCCCTGACACACGATGGTTCGATTTACAATTTTTGACTTTAGGATGCTGTGAAAGTGATACATATTCAGTAGAAATCATGCTTGGAATTTTGAATCTTGATCTTTTCCTGGGCTATCGATATGCGGTACAATATTCTCTCAAGATGCTGGGCAGCTGCAGCTCCAGTCAGTCATATGATCATGAGTGTAAACGACCGATACAACCATTCTGTCCCCATACAGCCACACTGTTTTCCACTTTCAGTACAATATTCAATAAATTACATGACATATTCAACATTTTATTATAAAATAGGCTTTGTCTTAGATGATTTTACCCAACTATAGGCTGACATAAGTGTTCTGAGCTCCTTTAAGGTAGGCTAGGCTAAGCTGTGATGCTCAGTAAGTTAGGAGTATTAAATGCATTTTCGACTTAGAATATTTTCAATTTACAATGGGTTGATTGGGACGTTAACACCGTCTTAAGTCGAGGAAGATCTGTACTCACAGGGTTTATCACAGGGAAAGGATACAGATTAAAGTCAGCAAAGGGAAGAGTCTGGGGGAGGACCAATATGTGGCTTCTGTTGTCTTCTCCTTGTGCAGTCAGGAAGCATTACTTTCACAGCACTGATATGTGGCAATACACACGAAGTATTGCCAGCCAGGGAAGTTCACCTGAGCCACTACATTCTGAGTTTTTATTGAGGCTCATTGCACAGGCATGGCTGATTGCCCTTGTTGTTGATCTAAGTCTCCAGGTTGGGTGGGACCCTCTCATGGTTGCCATCTGACTAGCCCAAGGCCTCCAGGCAAACAAAGATTACCTTCCAGGCTAGAGAGAAAAGGACAGACTTCTCTTTGGACAAAATTAAATTCTTTTCTACGTCCTTGAAGAGGCGGCTCTTGAGCTATGATCTGAGTTGAAGAAGGCAGCCATGAGAAATCTACTTGAGAACAGTCTAGAAAAAGCAGGGAGCTTTGCACTTGGTTCTAGACGTGATTTGATCCTTGGTTCTTAGCAGAGAAGCAGGGGAAGCAGAGAGACCAGACAGACCAGGAGACCAAAGACAGGGACTTGCACTTGGGTGGACTATAGCCATACTAGTCTCTTAATTTATGACTTTGACATGTTTTTCACAATTTATATCAAAATCAGTATTTGACGGATGTAGGTTGAACAAAAATTCTCCATTTTGACTAAGCTACAAAAGAGTTGTTGGGAGTTGGGGGTAATTGTACAGAGCTCGTCTGAGGATGGAGTTGATAAAAAGGAAGTAAAATTGAAAGCAATACACCCGGGAACTTCCTGAACCAATGAATTCCCTTTTTGGTTTTCACTCAGAATGAAGAAGCCCTGAAACATTGCCACAAGAATTAAAATAGGCAACGGTACAGATTCGGAGGTGGGCTACTTCTGAAATGTAAGGTCCAAGGAAACAGAGGCTTTGGTTGGTTTTGTTTGTAATTGGGTCTCTGAACCCTACAAAGTTTCTGCACATTGTAGGCACTCAGAACATATTTGTAGAATGAAAGAATAAATGTCCAGACCTGGTTTCGAACCTCAGTTCTGCTATTTACCGTCTGTGTAACTTTGGACAGAGGTTAACCTCTCTAAGCCTCAGTTGCCCTGCCTATAGAGTGATGGCAATAAGGCCTTCAAGTTGAAGGGCTGTGACTTTCCCATGTCGACCCCACTGTGCCTCCAGAGACCGTGATTCACCGTACGCATTTGCCCTCTTAATTGCAAATGCTAAATACGAATCATGAATGTTTAATCAATCTATGCTTACTATTCTTATAAATAATTAACATGCAAAAAAAAATCATCTAAACCAGACATTGTGAAATTTGTTGCAGGTTTTGAAAACGGATTAAAAAGTTATATGTGGTTAGTAACAGCAAAAAAGAGCAAAAACGTTTCCTTGGGAGAAAAAAAATCAGTAACATAAAATTAACAGCCTAAAAATGCATATTGCAAAATTTACTCTTACTTTAAAAATTGATGAAAGCATCAAATCTTAGAAGCATTAGATGTGCAAATGAGGTCTGGAGGAATTGCAGTGGGTAAAAATAATTCACACACACCTCTCTGCACACAGTCACATCACACACACCAACACCCTCCAATGCCAGAAGCTGTAACGAATAAATATTTTATGTTGATGAACAGATCAGTGTGTACAATCAAGGCAGTGAAACGGACATGGGAAAGAACTGATTCCTCTCTCAGCTATGTTTCTGTAGTGATGGGGCGGCCTGATCCAGGCACTCAGACAGCCACGGGCACTCCTCCGCGCTGGCCTCAGGCTCTGCCCCAGGCCAGCTTCAGTGCTAGAGGGAAGAAAGACAGAGCCTCTTCGCAGGTGCAACCAGATTCCCGAACTTCACTCTGATTGGATCGACTCGGGCCATTTCTGCCCAGCCAATCACAGGTCAAGGAACCACGCGGCTGTGATAGGTCAAACCCGGTCATGTGACCATCCCAGGCCCGGAAGTGCCTGGCCGGAATTACAAGACTTGCAAGCAAGGGTGGAGGGAGGGTGGGTACCATGTGGGAAACGAACGTACTGACACCTAGAAGACGATGAAGGGATTCTGGGTGGCTAAACAACCACCTCATGCCACCTCTATGCCAGTGACAATGAGCTCATAGCAAAGAAATGAAAAAGGAACACACTGGGATCTTTTCATTGTGCTGTGCAGAACACTAATTAGGGCATTAAATTACCCTAACAAAGTTTCCTCTGAAAATACTTTCTTAATGAAAACTTAATTGATGTCAGTTTAATTCTGATTAAACGTATTTGGTCATAAATGTTCCCTGGATCCTGAATATAGTACCTAAATGTCCAATCTCTGTGGTGTCTCACTCAGAGAAATGGAGTTCCACAGTCAAAAGCAGTTAGTTACTCCAATCGTTATTAAAGTTTCCCAAATTTTAGTATTATAATCCACAGGATCACTCTTAAAATCCTCTTTCTACAGTTTTCTAGTGTTCCATATGTCTTATACTGTTACCAAACCTGAAGTGAGTTCGCTCACCCGTTGCGCAGCAAGCCAATCTCTGACACCTGGTGTGGTGGAAGAAAGTAGGAATTTTATTTTTGCACAGCGCTGAGCAAGGAGAGAGGGCAGCTAACGCTCAAATCCCAAACTCCCCGAAAAGCTAAAAGGAAGGGTTTTTATTTGGGGTTTTAGGTAGGGGAGGGGGAGCATATGGCCTTGCTGGTCTGAGCTTTCCCACCAGCCTGTGTTTAGCCTTGAGACTACTTGCAGAGAGGAGGGAGCTCATGACCTTGCTGGTCAGCAGCTTTCCCACCAGCCCGTATCTCTTTGCGGGAGGAGATAGTCCAGGTGCTTGTCCTTGGCTGTGTCTGTCTCCATGGAGGATAGTGGATTCTGGAGCCAGGAAGCCAGAGAGTAAGCAGGGAATGGGTGTTTTGCTTTTAACCCCATATATGCTGGGTTTAATGTGGGGAAACTGATATCAGGGTTGATATCAATACCCTATAGCTCCCCAAATACCCTCTTTCTCTCCACACCTCACCCTGAACTTCCCCCCCCACCCCCAACAAAGGCCTTCTCCTGGCACTTTAATTGGCCCACACTTCTCCCTCAGCCCCTTTTCCTTTCCTCAGCTGCCATCATTGTTAATCTCTCTCTCCAGTAAGTATTGGCCCCAACCTGCTTTCTCCCCATCCCCCAACTGATTATTCCAAAACATATAAAATAGGGAAGTAGTTGAATTGAACTGTCAACTAGAATGTTCTTATCCTGCCAGAGAAAGAATGAGGGTGTGAATACTAATACGCAGTTTGTGGTTTTTGTCCCTATTATATGTATACATTTGCAATCAATATGTCTTTGGGGTCAAAATACAGCCAGATCATGGTAAGGGGTTCAAAACACTATAGTAACAGCTACACATCAAGACGGAAAGAAATCTGCATTGCCAAAAAGGAGAATTTGATTACTCAGCTGTTAACCATCCCCATGGGGGTGTTTAACATGGGGGTGGTTTCCTTAAGAAAGGTGCCATTGTGAGTTGGACTTAGACAAGTGCTGAAAAGATGTCTTCTCCTGCAGTAGGCCATCTTAGAAAGGAGAGAAGGAAGAGAGAGAAAAGGGACAGAGAAATTCCATTTAGTCATCGTGACGCACGGAGTAACGGCTCTGAGAGGCACCCACGTTCCTTGGTTCATAGCCCCTCCGCCATCTTCAAAGCCAGCAATGTAGCATTGCTCTGACCCTTCTTCCATTGTCACCTCTTTTTCTGTGACCACAACCAGTTCTCCACTTTGAAGGACTCATGTGATTGGACTGGGCCCAACTAGATAACCTCTTCATCTCAGGGTTCACACCATTAATCACATCTGCAAAGTCCCTTTTGCATGGAAGGTGACATAGTCTCAGGTTCCTGGGACTAGAGCATGGACATCTCTGGCGGCCATTATTCTGCCTAGTATGCATACCCTTGGCTTATTTTTCAGAGAATTGTTAGATGTATTCGTTTATGTGAATGGAAGGGAAACAGGATAAAATACTTCACAGATCATGACTCATGACTTTTGTTTTAGCACGGATGTTATCCAAGAGAAAAAATACTTGAAATGCTTCAATCAGGTCACTTCTGAGAAGCCACCTTTTGAGCTACAGGCTGAAATGGCACATGGGGATAAAAAGATAGACGTATTCCTGATCATCACAAACAGCAAATTAAAACTATGGTGCAACACTCTTTTCCCAACTTCTATGGAAAATAGAAAGAAAATATACATTCCTTTGCTCTAACAATTCCTCTTGGGGAGTCTAAAGTGCCATAACAATAAGAGCCCCAGGATACAAATATGTGTTTAAGGATATTAACTGCCCTGTCGTTTTAGTGGGGAAAAGAGCTAACAAATGCCAGAATGTCTATTGGTGGTGGAAGGTTTGAATCTCTTGGGATTCACCAGTGTCGTGACTGTTATGTGAGGCAGACAGTACTGCAGGAAGACACAGTCCTGCCACTCCCTAACCTCGGTCTCAGCAAGGTTGTGAGTCCAGTAGCTTTGAGACATGCTGTCAGCCCCGAGAGATGAGAGCAGTCATCACACGACCTTGAGCTTGTGCCCCAGTTCTGAGCCGTTCTAACGATGCCTACTACTTTATGTTAAAAACGAATTCATCTATTTTATAAATTCTGTGTTGTGGGTTGAATTGTGTCCCCCAGAAAGAGACGCTGAAGCTCGAAGCCCTATACCTGTGAATGTGACCTTATTTGGAAATAGGGTTTTTGCAGAGGATCAAGTTAAGATGTGGTCAGTAGGGTGGCTGGTGTTTTTATCAGAAGAGGAAATTAGGACACAGGCACACGCTGAGGGAAGACGATGTGAAGAGACACAGGCACAATGCTATGTGATGTCAGAGGAAGACATGGGAGTGATGCATCTGAAAGCCAGGGACACCAAAGATTGCCAGCAGTACCAGGAGCTCAGAGAAAAGCCTGGAACAGACTCTCCCCCAGAACCTCAGAGAGCATGGCCCTGCCAGCACCTTGTTTTTGGGCTTCTAGAACTGTGAACGACTACATTTCTGTTATTTTAAGGCACCCAGCTTGTGGTATTTTGTTATGGTAGCCCAGGAAAGCCAATATGCCCTGTAATTATCTCATAAATAGCACAGTTATGTTGCATTGGTGATTACTATGTCATATAAGAGTCAGCTTGTTAAAAGCAAGCATTTAAAATGTACTGCAATTTTTGAAACCCTGAAAAAAATATATAGTGAAAATTTAAATATATATACTTTTAAATACATATTGGAAAATATATATACTGGAATTTTTCATATACATATACTTTTAAAATGCATATCTATATATTCATATATAAATATGTATCTATATAATAGACATAGGTACTGTATTTATATAGAAAAAGAGACTATATAGATACTCTATGTATTATATAGATCCTAGATTTCTATCTATTCTCTCTCTATATATACATCTGGAGGTAAATATAAATATCCAGGTAGATTGATCAATTGAATGAAAGTGTCCCAGGCCTGTCTCAACCTCTGAGAAGTGCTCTCTGTCCTGTTAGATGTACACTTCTGTCTTCTTATGGCATTTTCTCTCCTCCTTTCTTAGACTAGACCCTCCTAAAATGACATGGATCACAGAATGAAAGTGTCTTTCAGAGAGCGTCCTGTTCTACCGTGAACTGCCAACAGTCAGCTTTTAAAGTTCTTCTTGCTAAGAAGAAGCAACCGTTGTTCCTAACACAAGAGGCCTTTTGCACTCATCCTACGACCCTGAGTTTACACAGAATACAGTCAAAATGCGAGCCCCTCCCACCCTCTGTGAGCTCATCTGCTCCGGCCACAGGCCTCCTTGCTGTCCCTGACCACTCCAGGCAGGCTACCACAAGGCCTTTGCACCTCTCCCTGAAATTCCCTTCTTAGATATCTGTGTGCTCCTCCCCTCACCTTCTGCAGTCTTTGCTGAAATGTCACCATCTTGGGGAAGGCCTGTTGGTCACCTACCTCACTCTCACCCTCCTCCTCTGACATTCCATATCTTCTCTAACTGCTTTATTTCTCACCTTAGCAATCGTCACCATCTCATATATTTCACTTATTTACCAAGTCTATGTCCAGTTCCTCTCTTCTAGAATGAAAGCTCCATTAGACCAGGACTTTTTGGGTCTGTTTTGTTCACTGCCCCTGTTCTTAGGGAGTGCCTAGTATATAGCAGGTGCCCAATTAATATTAGCTGAATGAAGGAAGGAATCTGTGTATTTTTCATCACTGTGTCTTAGACTCGCTAGAGGTTGTGAACTCGAACATTTCAGGGCTCAGGCAGATAAGTGAGCGAGCAGACCAGGCTGAGTGGAAATGACACGTGTAAATGATACCAGGCCTCCTGTCTGAGAGATAACGGGGAACGGCGGGGCCTGAGGCACATGGCAGGCTTTGCTCCATCTGTGGGGGGCAGTGGCTATTTCCCTTTAGATGGTTATGGCCATGCAAGAAGGCGGGCCCAATGCTTCCCAATCTTGACGTTCAAAAGAAAGAAAATATTTGGATTTTTATGTAAGGTATCCTTATTTTTGTACTAGTTATCTATCACTGCATAGTAAGTTACATCAAAAGTTAATGGCTTGAAACAACAATAAATGTATTATCTCACACAGTTTCTGTGAGCCCGAGATTCAGGAGTGGCTTAACTGGGTGATTCTGACTCAAGGTCTCGTGAAACTGCAGGTGGATGCAGGCAGAGGCTGCAGCCCTCCAAGGCTTGACTGGGCCTGGAGATCTACTTCCAAGGTGCCTCCCTCACGTGGCCAGCAAGTTCCTAGGGCTCTTGGCGGGGGCCTCCGCTCTTAGTCACACGAACCCGTCTGCATGGCTGTGCTTGTCCCCACAATGTGGCGCCTGGCTTCCCGCAGAGTGAGTGATTCAAGTGAGCTGGGAGGAAGCCACGGGGCCTCTATGACCTAGTCTCCAAGGTCACACTGTCCCCTCTGACATACTCCCTTTGTTAGAAGTGAGTCACTAAGTCCAGCCCACTTTCAAGGAGAGCAGAATTAGGCTCAACTTTCAAAGAGAGAAATATCAAAGAATTTCTGGACTTCTTTTAAAACCAACATTTTAAAATGCCAGTTCAGATACAAAGCATATTGTGATCCACGCGAGTACAGGACAAACGATACCTCTGAAGGTCGGATTTAGTTCATGGGCCACCAAGGTGTACCCTCTGCACTATCCTGAGCTTTAGATGAATGAGACTGAGCAGCTGTATGGCATGAATATATGACAAGTCTCTCCACTTGCTTTTTTTGAGGAAGATTAGCCCTGAGCTAACTGCTGCCAATCCTCCTCTTTTTGCTGAGGAAGACTGGCCCTGAGCTAACATCCGTACCCATCTTCCTCTACTTTATATGTGGGACACCTACCACAGCATGGCTTGTCAAGTGGTGCCATGTCCGCACCCGCGATCCGAACCAGCGAACCCCGGGCCACCAAAGTGGAATGTGAGCACTTAACCGCTGTGCCACCGGGCAGGCCCCTCTCCACTTGCTTTTAATAATTTTTGTGCTAATGCTAAGAAGTAGCACATAACCTGTGCATTGATACGCTCCCTAAATAGAACATCGAGTGTCAGATAAAAGAGCTCATTTACTGAGTCACTGACATTCATCAGCCGGACTGATGAATGAATTAGATAGTAACATCTTTCAGAATAGCTTCCTTATTGGTTTGCAGAGTCAACAAAGTGGATGGAAACCACACAATAGAAAAGCTTGGCCCTATATTTGGTAAATGTTTAAGGTGTTTGCTTCATGATGAGTCCTTGATATGAAACGGCATTATTACAATTCTAGTAAGCTTGTATATTTAAGTCACTATTATTTTTATTAGAATATAACACTGCTGTTTCTGATTACTCTTTCTGTATTCAGATGGGGTTAAGAGCAAACCACTCAATAATTCAACAAACATTTACTGAGCTCCCATTATGTGTGAGGCGCTGTGCTCAACACCTTGAATATCATGACGAACAAGCTGCTTCGTTTATTCTAGTGAGGGTAAGAGATATAAAAAGCAAGCATGTAAATAACTAAGCAAGATATTTTCAGGTAGTGTTAAGTGCTTTGGAGAAAATGACATGGTTGCCAAGATCGGGAATGGCTGGAGTGGGGACACCACATTAGAAAGGTCAGGGTAGGCCTTCCTGAGGAGGTGACATTCAGCTGTGACCTGAAGAGTAAAAAGGAGCCACTCAGGCCAAGATGTGGAGAAAGAGCATTTTTGGTAGAGGGAATAGTAAGTGCAAAGGCCCTGAGGCAGGAAGAAACTTGGCCAAGGTAAGATTCAGAAAAGCTTGTGTGGCTACAGAAGAGTTACAGGGAGAGAGGCCCAAGGTGGGGCAGGAGAGATAGGCACAAGCTAGCTGGCGTAGGACCTGGCTGGCTGTGGATTTCATGTATCTAAATGAGATAGATAGAAAACCGTTGCAGGGTTAAGAGGGGAGACGGATGGTCTGATATGTTTGAAGATGGCTCTGTGCCTCCTGATAAGATGCACTGAGAAGGACATCACATCATTTTTGTGGTATCCCAACCCAAGGGGCATAACCTGACTCTAATCCTAAGCAAATGTCAAACAAATCCAAATAGAGGGCCATTCTACACATAACTGGCCTGCAAAATACTCTGCAAAAGTGTCGAGGTCATAAAGGCCAAAGACGAAGGTAGTATTTCACACTGAAAGAGAGTGGAGAGACAGGACAGCTAAGTGTAGTATGTAATCCTGGATGGATCCTGCAGCCGATAAAGGACAGGAGCGAGACAAGTGGCAATTAAGGTCTGTAGACGAGATACCAGATTGCAACAATGTTCATTTCCTGCCTCTCCTAAGTGTACAGTGGTTATGTAACAAGGCCCTTGGTTTTAAGAAATAAGGCTGAGGGGCATCCTGTTTGCTCCTTATTCAAACATCTTAGAGGGAAAAAAATCACATATATATGAATATATTTTAAAAAGTATATATACATGATATGTATCTTGAGAGAGAGGAGAAATTGATAAACATGAGTGATTGATGTTAACATTTGAGGAAATCGGAAGTCACGGATGCTGAAATTCCTTGTACTATTTTTGCAACTTTTTTGTAATTCTCCTATTTCTTTGCATATATGGCTGCAATTTTTTAAGCTACAGGTTATGCATGGGTTTGCAAGTAAGTACCTATGTAAACCGCAAAGCCATTGACGATGGCAAGAGCCTGGACAGTCCTGTTGGGGAAAAGCATTATTTCTGCCAGCTTGAGTATATTTTCCTCTTTCACTTTGCTCCGTAAGATGATGTTTCGAAGTTCTTGGATTGGGCCAGCCACTAACATGAGCAGCTAAGAACAGAGCACCCAGGAGCTCCATTTAAGAAGACCAGGTGTGACGACAACTAGTGCTCTTGGTTTGACATGCTTCGCCTTGGATTTTTTTGTGGGAAGAAATTTTTTTTAAATGCCAAAAAGTCTAAACACTGGTGTTTTCATCACTCAGAATTATACAATTACCTTTAAAAAAAAAGAAATAGGGGTGGGCCCTGTGGCAAAGTGGTTAGATTTCCATGCACTCTGCTTCAGCAGCCTGGGTTCACAGGTTTGGATCTTGGGCGCAGACCTACTCCACTCATCAGCCGTGTTTGGAGGCATCCCATGTACAAAGTGGAGAAAGACTGGCACAGATGTTAGCTCAGGGCTAATCTTCCTCAAGTATAAAAAAAAAAAAGGGAGAGAAAGATTGGCAACAGATGTTAGCGCAGAGTGAATCTTCCTCAGACACAAAAAAGAAACAGAACATTGCAGATAAAGTTAAAACCTTCTTCAACCTCTCTTCCCAGTTCCAGCACACTCCTTTCTGCTGTGTCTTGAAGCAACAGCCATCAGAATTCAGTCTGTATCCTTGTAGCCAATTTTTAAAAATTTATATCCATCCATCCAAGAACTAATATGGTTTTATGTGTTTGTAAAAAATTTACATAAATGGAGTTATACTATATATATAATCTCTACAAAATTATATATAGTGTAGACTATATAAAGGTATTATCACATTTTTCTTGAACTTGCTTCTTTCCTCAATCTTATCCTTTTGAGATCTATCTAACCCTGTTGATATAGATGAACTTTGTTCTTTTTAAATGCTGTACAGTAACCCATAGTATAAATATAACATTATACATTTCCCTATTGGTGGACATTTATGTAAGCTCCATTTTTTGCTATTATAAATAATGTTGCAGTGAGCATTGTGAGTGTGTCTCCCCGTGAATTTAACTCTGGGGTATCTCCCTAGAAATGGAAATACAGGGTCACGCGCTATAGACATTTATGTTTTATTAGTTTCTGCTCTCCTAAGAGGCCAAACCTTAGCTTCCACCGGTAGCATGGAGACCTGCTGGTGTTTTCCTGAGGGTCCTCTGGGGCACTTGGACTGGAGTTCCCAGCAGGCAGATTCCCAGATGTGTGGTGCCCAATTTGCGTCACTTGGGTTCCCAACAGACCTGCCCACAAGTGCGCTCAGAACGACGTGGCGGACTCCTTGGTCGTTTGGGTTCTCCGAGCTCCGGGGACAGTCCCCGTGGTGGAATCTTTTGGGAGGAACTTGACCATTCTGATGGGGCCACTGGCTGCTTGCTTGGTGAGGGGGGACCAAGACATCTTAAAGAACCTGTGGTTGTCCGTACAAACGCCAAAAACCGGCCTCAGATTCAGGATACGAGGCGGGAGGACTCCATTCGGACAACATCTTTGCTAAAAGCGAATGGACAATAAGCGATACTCGTTGAGCTTGTGGTTCCTCATTTTCTACCCACGATGGCCCTGTGAGGTGGGCATCCCCAGGAGCGTGTGACTCAGTGCTTGTCCGGCCTCGACAGCCTTATGCCCCTGCGGAGTCCGGAACCTAAAGACTCATCGATTGCACCCGTGTCTGTAACAGGATGAGAGGCGCTGCCAAGGTTGAGAACACATTTCATCATCCTGTTTGCAGAATACGGTCAGAGGCTGGCTTCTCCGGGCGGGGAAAAAGCATCGGTCTTTGCTTCCTTTCCCCTCCGAGGGTCCCGACTGAGGCCCGGGGCGCACGGAGGGAGCTAGGGACGGGCCCGCACCCCAACATGCGCCCCCGCAGACCGCCGTCCCCGCGTTTGTACCGGAGGGCGCGAGGGACAGCCAGGGGCTTTGTGTGGGCCGCTCCCTGCGAGTTTCCCGCCCAAGAGGCCGCTATCCTCCCTCCCACTTCTGTTGCCCCGGCGGCCGCAGGGCGCGCCGCGTCGCCGTCGGCGCATGCGCGCGCGGGAACCCGCCCTCCGGGCCGGCGCACGTGGCCCCGCGGGCCGGCGTACGTGCGCGCGCCCGCTCTGCCCCCC